>NW_027518692.1:33347500-33530000 GCF_043159265.1 Tasmannia lanceolata | reverse complement strand
AGTTCATTTAGTTTTTCATATATAGAACAAGACTGGTTTTGATATGTGCACTACTATTGCTGGAAATGATTACCCAGTTAAATGATAATGTGGGCCCTTTATCCCACCAATGGAAGCTAGACAGAGTACAATCCGTGATCTTTTTGTTTGCCATGTTTTACTGTTTCTATCTTGCTGAGATGATGTATATCTCATTCAGTTGTGCTGCAGAAGGATTTCAAGATTGCCTGTCATTTGCACCCACACAGTTCCAATATGAGCAAGTGTTCAGATGATTGGCATTAACTCTGGGGAGTCAAAATGAGTTTTGATTGAATTGGCTTGGTAGTGCAAAATTCAGCCTAGGCTAAGGTAAAACCGAGCCAACTCAAGGAGTTCTTAAAGAGGGGTGGTTGAACAACAGTTGCCTGTTTTGAGAGACTAAAAACCCCGTTACTGTGCATGGAAGTCGATTTTGTGTTACTAGATCACTGTATAAGCAACAGGTTAGATTTAGAGTGAGGAGACGAGATTTTGGGTAGCTCTCTAGACAGACGAGTCTTCTTTGCGCCATGCATTTTCGAGCCTATACTTATCAGCGACTGATAGAGGGCCTAGAGTTTGTGATTCCTTGGATAGGAGTGGGGATGTGCGTGGTTTATTCGACTTAGGCTTTACCTGAAGCGTAGTGAAATTGAAAGCCTTTCATCCTTATTAAGTCTCGTTAGCTCCTGGTATTGCTCACCCCTCTGTCTTGACCATAGAGTGTGGACCCATGATACCCAGGTTTCACTTCCTATATGGTCATTCTTATCCGAGGTCAATTAGTAAGGAAAAGACAGAAAACCCATTTTGCAAGGCTTTTGAAATCTATGACACCTCCCCGTGTGTGTGATGGCCTTTTCTTGAACGATCACGCAACAAAGCCGATGTCCCAAACTAGTTGGGGGTCAGGAAAAAAAAAAGTGAAAGGGGAATTTTCTTGAACCCGATGGCGGCAAAAAAAAATCAACACATGTTTCCATCTGAGGAAGGGGAATTTTCTTCTCATAAGCTGATGTATCTTATGCAAGGAGGAAGAATCTGTCGACCATCTCTTGGTACATTGCTGATTTTCTATTGGTCTCTGCCGATCTATCATCAGAAGTTTCGAATTTTCTTGGGTGTTTGGTATAATCCTTAATAGAGCGGTCGGTCGACCATTAGGTAATGCTGCCATGATCTTTCAGTTTTGGTTCCATATATATAAAAGGAAGGGGAGGAACAATCACGTATTCAAGGGAAAAAAGACGTGTAGAGAAAGGATGTTAATAGATATCAAAATCGACCTCATTCTGGTGAATGACTAGAGAGATGTCTCTTGTCATTCCAAAAAAATCGACCTCATTCGCAAGATTGATGCCTACAAAAAAAAAAATCAACGGTTTAAGATCTTAAAAGACATCCTTTTCATCATGATCAAAGGTCTAGAATAATGGGAATCGATATTTATGGGGCCCATCACCTACAAATGAGGCTTTTGAAATGCCAAAGATGCTAAAAGACAGATTAATATTATTCTTTCTACGGTATGGTCACTTTTTAGGGGCCATGTCTGTCCTGTGGACATGATCACGTCCATTGATACGACCAATAAACATAAATCCATGCCTTTGTTTTTTGCTAGGATTCGGTAAATGAGACTTTTAAAAGTAAATGGCATATGCAGTCCCATTGTTTTTAATAAAGGGATTCCACTCTTTCTACTTTTTCTACATAGCTGTTTTGCAATTCCTATAAAAGCTAGGAGAGTGATAAATCGACTCCCCATGTGTCTTTCTCTCTCCTCTGGGTTAGAGAGAGATAGACACATGGGGAGTCGATTTATCATTTGGGGGGGTCGATTTATCACTGCCCAAAAGCTATCACCAGCTAATTAGGGAAATGTTAGTGTTTACCAAACTGGAGGTGTGTCATTATTAAAAAAAAAAAAAAAAAAATTTGCTTAGCGCTGCTGAAGAATTCTAACCCTTCAATTTATAGACTTTTTTACTGTTATCATTCCTATTTTCTCAATCCTTTTGCCAGTTGGTGCACTTGCCCCAGAAAATGGTGGGTAAAAGGGGTTAAAATCTGCCAACATTTCGTTAGCCTCACGTTCGGTTGCCGTCCCATTGAGAGCCTGGCTTCTCCCACTTTTTCACCATTTTTTCAAAAAATCCGAAGTGGGTTCTAACCAATTTCTATCCTCCCTACCAAACAAATCCCTTTTTATAGTTGGAAGTTCATTTGCTAAATAGGTTCTCTTGCTCTAGTGTGTGGCAAACGGGAACCAGGAAGGCCGGCCGAAGACTCAAAATGGCTCAGACAGCTTGGATCATTAATGAGCTGGCCCCACGTATATTCTTCCCCACCCTATTTTTCTTGCAAAAATTATAACATATAAATAAAGGCTACTGATATTGGCACTACCATGTTTTAATAATTGCAGACTCAACTTGTCTACTGCAATCATTAAAACATGGTAGTGCCAATATCAGTAGCCGAAATAAATGTTAAACCATTCTTTCACTTCATTTCCACAATTCTCATCCTTCATAAAGATTTATTTTCAGGAAAACACTAGGTGTGTCAACCGATCCACCTATGTCTTCGTCACGGTCCATTCAAATCTCTTACTGGTTGGATCGGATTTGGAGTGTTCTTCAAATCTTCCTTCATGTGTCTTGGTCACAATCCATTTTAAATCGGACCATCTATCGGAGTGTCCTAGTAGGTCCTATTCTATACGTAGATAACATTCGAGCACGAGTGTGATCGATAGCTGTGGGGAGAGCCACAGCGGCGACGGCGACGGCGACGTGGGTTAGGGATTTAGGGTCAATGGTTAGAGAAGAGAAAATGGTGACTAGAGACTTGGAAGTAAAAAACTATTAAAAATAACAATCATCCGAAAAAATGCATATGGCTTATTTTTACTAGAAGACCCTTAAAATAATAGTTAGAGTTATAAAAATTAGAGGGTATTTTCTTAAATTAGCATATGTTAGGGTGAAAATTTGCCCACAATTGAGCGGAGCGGACCAAATAGGAAAGTGCCCAACACGGCAATTTCCCCAAAATCGTGGATATAATAAAAATCCGAGTTTCACAAGGAAACTCTAGGATTACCCAGATAAACATGGACTCTAAAACATTGAATCTAATTCGATGGGAAAGTCATCCAATAAAGAAAGACTCGAGATAGGCAAGCTTTTTATGCTACCAAAGACTCCAAGTCTATAAAAGGGACCCCGCGCTCAAAGGTACCCATCTTCTTCCACCCCATAATTATACTCAAGCTCTTGTTCTCTATAGTCACACACATGGTTTAAAATTTCGACTGAAATCCGAAATTTCGGTTACCGGTGGGGACCAAAACCAGAATTTTTCGAAATTCCATTTTTCGCCCTTTACCAAATTTCGACCGAAATCCGAACCCTTTACCAAATTTCGACCGAAATCCGAAATTTCGGTTTAATGACATTATTTATTAAAAAAAAAGTGTTACAAAATTTCGGTCGAAATTTTTCGAAATTTGGGTCCGGAATTTGGAACCAAATTTCGGACCCGGTTTTTGGTGTGGTCCGAAACGGTTACCGAAACCGAAATTTTAAACCTTGGTCACAAATAGGCATCATGGAGCATGGGAATTGCCAAAAGCACGTGAATCGGTTCCTTTTATGGAGCAAGGCAGGGCAAAAAAGCCAATCCATAGCCCCTCTTAAGATACGCCAAAAGGATGAGCAAGGGTTGCTTTTGAAAAAGTGCTTGGATGAGCAAGGGTTGCTTTTGAAAAGTGCTTGGATTCTGTTTTGTGCTATAATTTGATGACTTGAGCGTCGGAGGGTGCCCTCGGAGACCAAACTCCCGGGCCCTCTAACGTCGTGTTCTTTGGGCGCAAGTCATCCCCAGCAGCCGAGTTCATCTACGGAGCTCCCCGGAGGCGCAAGCAAGAATTTTGAGATCATCAGTATATTAAAATTGGATTTAAGTCTGCCTCTATTGGCTGTTTGGATCTGATCAATAATAATTTTGGATCCTACGAAAGGGTCCGGAAATGTGTCGGTGGATCCTTTCAGTTGGGATTCAGATAGTCCATCGGACCATCCGGGTCAATTGAGACCTAGAAAACACAAAGAAAAGAGGGGGGTGGGGGGAATATCACTTTATGACTGACCTATTCAATAATGGGAGTGGAATGCCGGATCAAATCTTACTTCACCCTTATCTTTTTTTAGGGTTGTGAGTGTTGAGTCGGCAAAAGGCAAAATAAGAAGGACCCAACTACCCCACCCCACCCCACGATTTCTCCTTTATATTCAGAGACTCTTTCTTCTACCCTTACAATAGATGGGATTTGTGTGGAAACAAACAATCTTCCTAAAGAGGGCCTGAAACTGCAAGAAGAGCATCCACAGTGCAAAGATTCTTCCCATGATGTTTATGTTTTCATGGTCAGAAATTTTGCACTGTGGATGTTCTTCTGTCCTTCTATCCATGCCCTCTTACAAAGGAAGATTGTTTTTTTCTCCATTTCCACATCTTCTTATCTCTTCCTGATTTCTCCACAATGATGTCAAAATTCAGGTTCATTCTTCTCTTTTTCTTTCTCTGTTTCTTTTTTTTCTCTTCTACTCTTTATTTTATTTAATTCATTATATAACCGAGTGGGAAAATTGGCAAATCACTATTTCTGAAAACTGGGTTTTGGAGGAATTCTCAATTCCTTGATTTTCTGCCACTACCCAGTACACCTATGTTTTTTGCCACTACACTTTGAGCTTTTTCTCAAAAAACCCTCTTTGATTGATTGCCTTTACTCACCATAATATGAGTTTCTATTCAATCGGCATGTTTATTCTCTGTTTCTATTAATATTGGCTTCCTTTGATTGATTGATTGATTGCCTTTTCTTAGGGGTGTCAATGGATCCAGACGGTCCGATGGATCGTCCGAATCCGAACGTTAATGAACGGGATCTAAACATATGAATAGGATCCATGGGCATATTTCGGATCATCAAATCTGGGATCCGAAAAATTTTCGATTGTGTATGGGCACGCCACATATGTCCATTGGATAGTCACGATCCGAAATGGTTTACAAAAATACCCTCCAAATTTTGTTAATGCTAACCCTTCTATGAAGGGTATTTTGGTCAAAACCTCTCTTATGACTTAATGAATAGGATGGGAATGCGATTTCACTCATTTCAGTCGTTTCATTTCATACTTTCACGAAGGAAAAGGTTTTGTTCTTTATGGATCATATTCTTTGATAATAGTTATACATTATATTTGTGTATATAATTTTGATTAGTTTTATTGTTTACAAGCATTATTATACACATAGATTAAACATTGATAAATTTTTTATTTAGTTGAAGAAAATGCATAGAGACAAACAAATAGTGGACTTCCATTCTATCTCTTTTTTTAAAAATTAATTGTTTACTTAGCTTAGTGGGACATAATAGGACACTCCGATGGACTGTCCGAATTAAAATGAATCGTGATCATGACTTGGAAAGTAGGATCCGAAGAACAATCCGACTCCGACCCGACCGATAAGGAATTTTAATGGATCGTGACTATGACATAGGTGGATCCGACCCAAAGTGGATCCGTTGACACCCCTACCTTTTCTTAGCATAATTGATCGCCTTTTCTTAACATAATATTAATACGAGTTTCTACTCAATCGCATCGGCATGTTTACCCTTTTCTATAAGTCTATGATTTGGCCGACACTTTGAATTTATTGCTGACACACGTGTCGTGTCTTGTCCAACTCGACACCTTTGTCCACATGTGTCGACACTCCTTTAGACACCTTTAAATGTATTGCTAAAGTGTCAGTGACTTTATATGTATGTATGTGTATGAGCGTGGTACTATTTCTAGATTTTTAGGGGTTGCCATTTCAGATTCTTCGTATCCGTGTCGAAACTCAGCACACAAATCCGTGTCCACAAATCATGACTACATGTACTTTCTATTTTAGCTGTATGCCCGTTTCTTACTTTTTGGAATTTGCAGTGTCAACATGCGACACTTGTGTCTGTGTCCACAAATCGTAGCTATTAGTTATTAATTTGTTGTTGTAACGCCAAAGGTGTTCATCTAAAGTGCAAGGTGTATGCAACTATGTGGCTGTGGATTTTTTTTTATATTAAAAGTAAAAAATTTAGGCTGCAATAAATTTATCATTTATTGAGTTGTAGAAACTCCTGTCCGAGCCTGACTCGGGTTTTGCCTAATGAAGATCCATCAAAATTGAGTTTAGTTTCCCCAGCCGAACTTAAGTTTTTGCCTAGCGAAGAACCATCAAGCTTTAGTTTATTTCCTTTTTCTCTCAAAATTGAGTTTAATTGCCTGCAATTCGGGTTTTTACGTAATGAAGATACATCAAAATTGAGTTTATTTGCTCGATCCTAACTTGAGTTTTTACCTAATGAAGTTCTGTAAAAAATGAGCTTAGTGGCTCAAGATTAACTTGGGTTTTAACCGAACGAAAGTCTGTTGTTTAATTGCCAGAGCATAGTTGCCAGAAACACCTTGGGAGTGTGGGAAACATGTTTTCCTGAAAATGCATTTCAGAAACGTGACAAAAATTTTGTGGAAAGTTTTCTGAAACGCATGGGAAATGCGTGGGAAACACATGGGGAACTTATGTGAAATATGTGTGAAACACGTGAGAAACGTATGGAGAACGCTTGTGAAAATACATAGGAAACGGATGTGGAACATGTGGGAAGAGGTGTTTTTAAGAAATCACACCAAAAAAATTTGTGGAATGCATATTAAAAAGAAAAATAGTATCATTTATCATACTACAAAATAGTATATTCAAATAAAATGCGTAAAGGACACATAAATCATATACATATGCCTCTAATATAACTAAAAATTATAAATGCATATTTGTGTGTGCGCGCGCAAAAGCTCCAAAAAGTTTGAAATTAACAAATTCCAATGCATGTGTGTGTGTATGCGCAAAAGCTCCAAAAAGTTTGAAATTAACAAATTCCAAATCCACAACCAAGCGAAAAAAAAATCATAAAAAATTATGAAAATACAAAACAAAATAAAAAAAGTAGGGTAATAAACCTTTCAAAAATAAAAGGTAATAAGATTAAAATAACTAAAATAAAAATACCATTAAAAAAATGACTAAAATAAAAATAAAAACATATTAGTTGCATTTCTCACATATTTCTCTAGTGCTTCCCTTGTGTTTCATGTGTTTCGCTTGGCGTTTCTCTATCGATTTTGAAATGTTTCGTACTCGTTTCCTAAGCTGTTTCTCATAAGATTTTTTATTGCTTTCTCGATTCTTGTTTCCCCTCTAATTTTCTCCCTTTGTTTCCCCCTTCCGTTTCGCTTCTCACATTCGTTTCCTAACCCTTGTAGAAGATCCATTTTGAGCTTGATGCAAATGGCGAAAATATCTTCAACTTCATATAATTATCAATCAAATAAAAAGTTATTCTATGACCTAATGAAGATCCATCAAAATTGAGTTTAGCTGTCGTAGCTCAAGCTGGGTTTTACCTAATGAATCCATAAAAATTGAGTTTAGTTGCCCAAGCTGTGGAGAACCCAAGTAATTTTTTTAGTAGTAATAGTGGGAGGAAGATGGCCTGTTTGGTTCATAGAGGAGAAGAGTTGGAAGTGGGCTAAAGAGGAGGGTGATGCAGACAAAATTCATAAATTCAAATTCAATGGCAAGGGATTTATGAAATTCCACCGTTTGGATTGAATGATTGATAGATTTCTTGCCTGCAATAGAATCCAAGTTGGTGAGTGTAAGAAGAGGGCACCAAAGGACCTCTGTTCTTCCTAGTGATTTGAAAAATTGATGCCGCTGACACCACTGACAGATTGCATCTTTGAGGTTATCAGCCAATCTGCAGGTAACTAACGTGTTTGAATCCATTTTCATAAATGCAGGGAAACTGAACAAATGTAAGAATGGATGGTTGTGCTGAGAGATAACTCTAATTGGATGCCTATCTTTACTGTAAACCAGAGGAAGTGCATTCCAAATAAAATTCCAAATGTTTCTCTATAAAGGTTCTTTAAATGTGTTGCTTACTACATTCTATGGGTCATCCAATAAGCTATTTTGGTGTCGAATAGGCCATTTGCACCGAAGGACCAAATCAGCTTGTGGGGTTTTTAGGGGTACCACAGAATGTCGTTTTTTAGTTTGCATTTGCCATGTCCAGTTTCAAGGTGGCTTTCTTTGATGGGATCGTTGTATGTTCCACCTATGATGCTCACCTTGGATCGGACCAGAGACCCTTCGTTGAGTTATGGATTGATTAGAAGGCGCAATCCTAGGCTGGCATGCAAAATTCATGTATTCATGGCACTTGAATCCATGACCTCCTTGCCAAGTTTGCTGGGATAATTCTTACCAATTAAGAATGTGCAATCCATACTTTTGGGTGCCAAAAAAAAAGAAAGAAAGAAAAGTTGCTCAACTCAGCTGGAGAAACAAGACCTCAGTTCGATTTTTGGCTTTCGGACAAAGCCAATCAGGTAATTTTGTTTAAAAGATTTGACTTGGAGAAAGCCCAGGATATGCTTGATTAGTTTTACATTGAATATGTTCTTTGTAATTAATAGCATCTTTTTTTTCGAATGATTCTGTAATTAATAGTTGGGTGCATTTCTAAAGCCGGCCAGAGCAGATCTTGTCATTGAGAATACAAACTCCCCAATTTCAGTCCAGTAGAGGCATCTGCCGAGGTGACCCTATATCTGATAATAGTATTGAGGCTCTACTCTCTCTCCCAAGCACCTCTACTCTCTCTCCCAAGCACCTCAATATAAACTTATTGTCTTGATTCGGACCTCGACACCGACCACATATATCTCACCTTGAAAGTTTTCATGTGGGAGGTAAGTGCCTTAACCCAAAAAGGGTTTTAGCCATTACTTTATAATCTTCTAGTTACTAAAGATAATGGCAATTATACAACCGAAGATTTTCAAGATAAATGGAAGAGAACCAAGGATAGAAAGATATACATTGTGATTAAGGAATTAGTTAGCTTGGAGAATGCCTCTCTAATTTAGGGTGTCCAAAGTTTCCTAGTACTTTCCCACAAATTGTTGGTTGGATCGAAAGTGAATGAACACGGAAGTCCGCTACTATAGGTATTGCCAGTATAACCTTTACCACAGATAATTTATCCACCGGTACATGTATGCTTATACCGATAGTGTTATGTAACCACAGCCACATGTATACTTATACTGATAGTGTTATGTGACTGCAGCAATATGTATGCAGGTGAAAATCGACTTTCTTGCAGTGATCATGTGTGTTCATATGGCTGTTGTGAAGATGACCCAAGTTGCATGCTGACAAATGCTTGATGAAAATTAATGTTGGGATTGTTATTCATAGATCTCGTGTATCAAAAGAAACACTTGAGGGCATTGTGGTTGTCTTTCTGATAGATATGGCATTCGTGTTTGCCCGTGTGGCCCTTGACGAGATGAGTTTGGATGAGTCTGATTTGATTGGTTTCCATTGAATGTACTGGCGAGTGACCAAGATGGATTGAGTGCCTTGTAATTGAAATTATTTGAGGATGATCTGAGACCGTTGTAGGGGTACAACCATATCATAGTCGTACCCCCAACAACTTGGTATCCATTTTTGCTGCTCTGTAGCGGTCACCCTTTGTTCCAAGTACTTCAAACTTCTAAGATCGGTTCGAATCTGAATTTTTCGATGCAGTAAGTATGTTCTACCAGTTGATTAGGGGTGCAACTTTGGTTGGGTCGGTTGAGGGTTTGCTAAAAAATGAACTGGAATCTCCATAGCTTGCTATTCTAAGAGTCTAGCCAATATGCTAAGAGTCCTATCAAATCTCCATTTACTAAATATAAAATAAGGTAACTACGTAACACACGCCAATCTAGATATCCAAACTAATTTATTGCACTCTAAGTGGGACCCATCTAGTCATGTATCAGAATCAACCTGAACCTGACCCCATTTTATGGTAAAAGTTCAACCCGGATCCCCGGAAAAAACAACAGGATTGATAGTTTGAATCACAACCATCATTTCTTTTTCGTAAGTAGGTAGGGCAGGATGAGGCTTTGCTAAAATATGGTATTAACCTGCCATCTTGGATCAACACTGTCCCAAATGTCCTTGTAAAGTCTAGTGGGGCAGAACGGTAAGTGAGCCGCATGTTCTGTCCACGTGGCACAGATGGAGCATTGGTGAGTCCAAAGGGCATTACTAAAAACTTATAATGGCTTCCACGAGTCTTAAATGCCTTGAGTATATCCTCAGTTCCCACAAGAATTTGGCAAGATTCAAATTCATGCTGTAGATGTAATTTTGAGAAGAATTTTGCCCCATGTAATTCATATTCGGCTGGGTCGAGTCGGACACAGATGACTATGACAAAAGTGTTCGACGGTTTGGGTCCGTTCATACCATTGGAACCATTGATTGGATTCTCCTTGTAAACTAATAACACCGGATATGTTGGTTCTGCACAACGTAACGAGGATAAACTAAGCAAGCATAATGGGCTTGGATTGGATTTCCTCTCAATCGAGGAAACAAACATCAACTAAGCAAACATAATGGGCTTGGATTGGATTTCCTCTCAATCGAGGAAACAAACATCGTAATCCACTCAGTCTATCGACGGATTGCTGCTATGGTTTAAGATAGCTTCATGGTCTGGTTTATCTCCTTATTGATGTTGGAGTTTTCCTTGAAAAGAACGTTGTTGTGTGTCAATCTTGAGTCTATATCTTCTATCTCTGTTGGTAGCCATGGAATGTGGGCTTTGTTACCAATTGTTAGGAGTCTGGTAGCGAAGAGGTGCTATCAGACTACCAACTGATTGTAAATTTGTAATGCATTTGATGTTAAAGTATAAAAGATTAACAACAGGTTAAGCTTTTGGAGTAATTGGTAGTTTCACATGGCATCAGAGCCAAAGGTCATGAATTTAAACCTCTTGATAGCAAAAATCCATATGCAATGGCCAAATCCAAAAGAAGGGCCACATGTGCCACGTGTAGGCCAACCCTGAATAGAGGGTCACACGTTACAGGGAGTGTTAAAAGTATAAAAATTTCACACAATAAAAGACATATATTCCCTCCTGCATTTTCCTCACACTTTGCCTTAGCAAAAGAAAATAATAGAAAATGAAGCCTCAGGCTCAGGTCATGTTTGGCAACCATGAATTTTGTTTCCATGGACTTCGTTTATGAAGTAGTGAGGTGGGGAAATGAGAGGGTAAGAGTGAGGAGAGGGTGAGAAGCAGCTTAAAAACAGGAAAACAATGTATCCTCACCTCACTCAAATCCCTCTCAGGTCTTTTTCCTCTCCCGCCCTTCCTCACCAGTGGGTACGCTAATTTTCCATGGAAAAAAAATTCATGGTTGCCTTATTAGAACATATTTTCTATAAAAGCACCAAATTACTGCCAAGCCACAATATCATGGTCTCCTCTTTTGTTAGTTTCACAAGTGATTTGGCAATTGGTCTAGTAATTATCAAAAAATTAGCAGATTTTTGTTGATAAATTTTAATCTATGGAGTATTTTGTAATTTTTCCAAGAAATAAACCTGTACTTAGTTAATAGTCAAACACTACAGACAACATTTTTTCTTCCGTTTGAATACATTTTGAAGGAAATATTTATCCTCTATTTACTAATATAAAAACGAAAAAGGCATGTTTCTGTTCTATGAGTTTCTTCTCCTTACAAGTGAAACGATGAGAACACCCTTAAATTATATAGCCAACTAAGAAGCAAAAAAAGTACATAGAATAATTGTCAAAAAAAAACAAGTGAAATTCAACAAGCTCGTAGAGAGAGATGGTGGATTTTCATGAATTCAATCGGATAATTCTCCTTGTCACCACTGCCTAAAGAACCCGTTGCGACTTCATCGGCATCTTCATCATCATCACTGTCAATGCTGTTATCGGATACAAACCATCAAACAAATTTCCTTTCTATTTATTGTTCTTGAAACAGTGATTGATCAACTTCTACGGGATTAGGACTACAATGCCTTATTTTGTTTTATAGTAATGAATTTGGGCTTGTTTCTGTGATTTTTTTTCTCTTCTTGGATATATAAATATACAATCAACCCCTATTTCTACTTGGTCATCAATGTTAATAAAACTGATCTTTCAGATATAGACACATTGTATATCGATGTCGTGGACCCTATTTCTAAGTTGGTTGTCAATGGAAATATAACTAATCTTTCAAATATAGACACATTATATATCAGTGTAATAAAACTTGGACTCGGAAGAGAAATTGGCCAAGGTAAAATGAAATCAATTCAGGCGAGTCAATGATTGGCGTGGTCGATTTTTCATTAACTCATGTGCGAGTCAGTCACATGAGTTTTGACTGACTTGAGAGAGAAAAACTCGGTCTCAGACAAGAACTAGACCAGAGTAAAAGGGAGTTGACTCAGACAAATCAATAATTGGGTCGGGGAGGATTTAAGGTGTTACATATGTTATATCACAGACCTTACTTCCTTTCGGTAATGAATGAATATAGAACTAGTTTACAATATTATCTATGTTATATGGCTATCGCATTGGGTTGACATGTTTGTGGTTTCACCTTAAGGGATAGAGATGAGTACTGCAAGTTCCACATTTAGGGTAATAAACGAGTACCGCAACATTTAAGGTTTATATTAAGATAGGTTTTAGATTACTTTTTCTGTCTGATTTAGACCATTTCCCATCAGTGAAACTCTGGCCATTTTTATCCATTCTGCAAACTGTTTCTATGTCATTTTTATCGGCCACTCTTTTTCAGCACCATATTGGTCAAGGGGGTGACATTAGAGTCATCAGTAGCCTCATCTGGCTCCCAAAACCACTAATGTAAGCAATGAACCCTATGAAAATTTATCCCTGGAATGGGGATATTTTGGTCAATCTATTACGACAATTTTTTTTTCAAAGTAACTTGCTATGGGAGGCATGGCAATCTCCCAAGCCATGATACATACACACAAGGGAGACATATCACATCATCCTAAATAGCCTTCCTTTGTTTCCTAGCAAATAACAGAAACTGTGGTTGCATTTTTGCCCGCATTTGTGTAGTCTGATATTGTGGTTATAGGTAAAAGCCTTTTAAAACAATGCCATTAGCAGACGAAATCAGTAACTGAGGTAGTAAAAAAAAATAGCAAACTCCCAAGCAGCAATTTTGGTTGAATTTTTATGATTTTATTGCATAATTGGCAATAAATAGCCAATGTTCAGATAATAATACTAGAAAGAGAAACATCATTTTAAAGACCCCAAAGTGAACATTGAGCTCTGGAGAACAGTATTCTTAACCTATTCTTAAAAAATCTAAAAGGAATAAAAAATAGTCCTCATACCTTTTTGTAGGAGTTGATCATCAATAAAATCTTACGCAATAAATCAGATGCATCTTTATCATCCTTTGCTGGTTTGTTCCAATTCTGAAAGTGATGGAGGCTTCCTGTAAAATCAGTGAAAAGCCCATCGACTCCAATGGTGTTTATCCAGTAATCAAATTCTGCATATGGGTCCTGGTGAAAGTTCCAGTGTAAGCACATGTTCTCATTCCTGTATGTGTATGGATGAACCTGAAAGAGTCATAAGAACATAAGAAAAAAATCATAGAAAGATGATAAATCTCTTGCAGATAAGAGCCCTACAATTCAGAATAATAGAACTAAAAGGAAAAGGAAACTCTGACAAGAAAACGGATCCACAGACAGAATACATTGGAAAATACCAATGCCGTGGATGTGACTGTGATTTGATGCACATGAAGCATATGCTATGTCACAAATATCTCTGATATTTTCAAAATATAGCGATTTTATCGTGATATTTTGATAAAACTACAAAATCCCGAAATAATCTCGAGAATTTAAAAAAATATAGCGATATTTTCATTTATCGCAATAATATCACAATAACGTCGTGATATTTTTATGATATTTTATTTTATTTTCTTAATGCTTATATTTTTAAATATTTTTATTTTATCAATTTTCCCAATATAAACCCCAAAAATTAAAAATAAAATTAATATATCCTGAGATTTTCCCTTGCTGGGAAATTCCCGAGAATGATATTTGTGAGATAGAGCATATGAAGGCTTTATATGGTTTAGGGCTAGGAAATCATATTCATACTCATCACTACCTAGTACATGCTCAATTCAATCTACATAGTCTGCAATTTATCACATTCCTGATGGAATTAATAGAAAAAAATCCTAAATTAGCCACTCAACTCAATCAGTGCAGAGCCATGTTTGAAAACTCTTACTTGGATCACCCAAGGTAAAAGATAATATTGATTCGAGTGAGTTAATGATTGATGCAGCAAGATTCTTATTGACATGCAAGACGAGTTTTTTATTGACTCAGTAGGGTCATAGCCAAGTCGACTCGGGGGAGTTAATAAATGACTCATAAAGAGTGGTCCAGAATTCGGTGTGCATTACATGGACTTGGTAAATTGGTGCTTCTTTGAATGAGAAGAGTTTTAATAGTGGGAGTGAGATGAGACCGCCATGATCTGATCAAGTTATTACATATTGTACCATTGGGTCTATGATATGCTAATTTTGACATCAATGAGAACTGACATATGTATGTGGTTTGTGCTTTGATTCAATGAAATATGATAAGGCCCTTCAAAAAAGTACTCTTCTTTAAAAAAAAGTGATAGAAGGGATGAAATGGCTGGCTTTGGTCTGAGTGAATGCAAAATTAAAACATTTCAGTATCGTAATGCTTTTTTTTGTGCCTTTTTTTGTTCATCTTCAAAAAGGGCATCATCCAGGAACAAGTATTTCATCTTCAAAAAGGGCCTTTTTTTGTTCTTTTTGAGAATAACTACAAAACTAAAGACAGCACAAAACTAGTATTATGCTCCCCAAGATATCCTCTGGACTAGAGGAAAGGAACACCCAATCTTAATAGTTAGCTGATCAACACCAGCACAAAAAGGGTCTTAGCTCTATTCAGATTTTCATCAATTTCAACTAATGTTTAGAAGTAGCCAGTGATCTTATTCGCATCTGATGTATAGCTTAATATCTACCTAATATGGGTGCATGCAAAAATGAAGGTTTCTTCTTTTCTGTATGCGCAACTAGGTATGTAACACACTATTACATACAATGCCAAGAGAGCAAGATAAAATACCTGTAGGTCCTTGGCATGAGCTCGGGCAACAAGGTCTGTGGGTGTCAACAAATAATTGTTCTGTGTACCCACTAATGTATCTTTCCATGGGCCAATGCCCACCACATACTCCTTTATGAATTCGAAGTAACTGTCTGAAGTAATTTCCCAATATGACTGCATGTTACCCATAGGAATTTTCATAAGCAAATGTTAGACAAATAAAATTTTGATCAAGTGTAAATAATAATGGCAATAATATAAACAATATAGTCGCAACAGCAACCAAGTAAAATTATGAGATGAGACAACATAGCCGATAGAGGTAGACATGACACTTTTGCATGCTTTTACATATGAACTCTCTCTCTCTCTCTCTCTCTCTCTTACCATGGTCTCAGAGCCTGTCTGAGACCCAAGAATTCATATTCTCGGTCTCCACGGACGGTATCTCTCCTCTCTAAATTTCGTATGGTTCTTATTGATTGGATTGAAGAAAAGGTATTTATCCACTTGTGTCCGTATGGCCGTGTGATTGACAACATCAACCGTACAGCTCCTAGACACCTTTTAATCCCATCCAAGCCTTTGATCATATAAAAGATCCTTATTTAGGTGATTATTAAAATACATATTATTGTTTTTTTTTTTTGGGCAAAATTTAAGGGGTTGATTGGAAAACCCAGTTTTTTTCTTTTTTTCTTTTTGGGAAACAAAAGTTTGGTGACGATCTTCAGATTTAGATCTCTCATGCATGCATCGATGAATCTGATAGGATCATACCATTGTCTGGGCGATATAGGACGTGACTTTGGGAAGATTGGAGGATTATTATTGGAGATGTGTTGATTCTCCATCCCCATTATTGCTGCCCTCCTTTAAGTTTTGAAGGTTGCAGTTAGGCTTTAGAAATCCTATGTTGTATGACTTGTAGAGCATCTTCTCTCTAGTTTGTGATGTCTAGTATGATGTTTATGGTTTGTGCGGTGAAGTGTTTGATATTTAATGGCTGAAGAACAATCATCAAATATGACCATTGGGTGTCAAGGAATGGGGACTTTTTAGTTCTAATCATATGAAAAATCCTACTTTCAAATCAATACAGTTAGGCTAAATGGAATGAATGTCAAATTATTTAATGGAACAATCTTGGTTTCGGTATGTTTTTTGGTAGGGATGTAAACGAATTTTTTTTATTGTTTCGTGTCGGTTTCAGTGGAAATTTAAAACTATATCGATCGCTACTCTTTACATTCAATAGGTGTCAATTAGCTGATGTGTTCACTAAGTCTCTTACGAGAAATCAGCTTCTTACTCTTCCAAGTCGCAAATGATTGATGGACATCTTTCCCAAGCTTGAAGGGGAGTGTTCATGAAGCACATACCATATTGCTATTTTTAATTTCATACGTAATTTGCTTTAGAAGCCACTTAAGGGTTTTTTTGAATGGTGAAGCAACTTAAGGGTCTAATAAAAAAGAATTGCCACAATAGGAATAGCTCACGATTTCTCTCCACTTAGGCCCTGTTTGTTTAAGATTATGACAACCGTTGTGAGTGATAAACCGATTATTGGACTCAAATTTAAGTCTAATTTTGAGTCCAATAATCAGTTTGGCACTCACAATAGGTTGTCATAATCTTAAATGAACGGGGCATTACCTTTTATTTATCTCTATTCTTTTTCCTCCCTTGTTCATCTTAGCAGTCTTTTCATGACTCAGATCAAGGACACTGCTTCTACTTCAAAAATGATATTGTATTTAAACCAGATTTGCAGTGCTTTCTGGTTTCAATGTACAGATAACTCTCGCGCGCGTGTATGGGAGAGAAAATATTCTTTCCCCATAGAGAATCTGACACCGCTTTACCATATGACCTATATATTGGGGTTCATCCAACATCTCTAACTACTTTGGACATTAGATATTTTATTTCATAAATGCAAATGATATTGTCTCACTAGTTTATTTAATATGAGGTTGTATATGTTTTCATAACCATCCATATAAATATGATGCCCTAAGAAATAGAGAGCCAAAGACAAATCTGTACTGCGAGAAAAAAAATCCCACTTTTATTATTACAAGGAAAGAAACTTTGGTCTTTCTAGCTAAATTGGATAATGACTCCCAAGAGTCCAAGTATCACATGCACACTAACTTGATTAAACTCTTATCAGGCAGGATGTAAAAAATATCAGAATGTAGTCAGGCTCCAAAATAAATTATCAAATTCCATTCATTCCTCTTATCTGTTAGGACTAGGCAAATTCCATTCAAATCATTGCTCTTATCTGTTAGGAGTAGGTAATATAAGTTAACAAGAAACAATATAAGGGGGAAGAGATGAACCTGATTTGTATCTTGAGTTGGCACTGTTACATCATCGATTAAGAAGATTTTGGGCGAATCCGTCAGGTTTGAAATATATATAAGTGAGGTTGGAGCAAACGACTGGATAAATACTGGTTTCTTTAGCCAATCTTTTGACATATAGGCACCTTTGTATCCATAGTCCAGAAGTTTCTCTACAAACTTGTCTTCAAACTTCTTTCCATCACTCCATTTGACCTGTCGAAAGTAACATCCTCAACTGCATGTATTGAAATGTTGTCCAAAAGCTACAAGATTTGATGGGGAGAGGCAAACCATTTGCTAATACAGTAAGGGTATACAACGAAGTATAAACCACAATGTAGTCCCTTCCTCATTTAAGAATTGGCTAATCATGAAGTGTACATTCCATTACTAACTATTTCAAGCAACAAATAGCAAGGAAAAATCACTTACATGCTGATTGATGAAAACTGGGCTCTTAATCTCTGGATAGATCCCAACAACTCTGGGGGCATCCAACGCAATTGAAATGAATTCATCAAATGTAATAATTGTGAATTTCCCTGCATGACACGTTTGAATGAGAGACTGTCATCTGGTGTTATTCAATCAGGTAGAAGGGAAGGCATAAAACTAGTTTTAAGCGGCTAATGAAGAACAAAGGTTTTCTGTACACAATGCGTGGAGCAAAAGCAAATCACATGAGAAGATGCCCATATCTAACATCAACAACAACACAAGGACTATGTTAGTAGATTTTACCACGTATCATAGCATGTCACTGTTAAACCTTCCTTGATGTATCGTAAGATAGTTTCAGGCAGTTTCTTTCCTTGGAATTAAATTGCTTATGTGTAAATGGCAATGATAGGAATCTAAAGCAGCGCCTTTAAGTGTACCAAAGGAGACAACAAGGACTCAACTCCAAAGACCTTGTCTTGACTTGGCTTGGCATGAGAATGATGGGAGAGGGTGGGGTGATTCCCTAGATAATGGGGACATTTGTCTTGCCTTTTAGTTGTAAGAGTAGTTTGGTCTTATTTGGTCTTTTATTTTTAATTCACTTAAGTCATTTAAGTGAACCAAGAGGGCCCACACATGTTTAATTCACTTGAGTCATTTAAGTGACCCAAGAGGTCCCATAAAACACTTGCGATATGAGGGAGAGTTCAAATTTTTTAGGGGCTAGAATCCTATTAATATTATTTAAAGTTTTGTTTTTACTTTTTACGTGTTTAGTCAAATAAGGAGTCCAAGATTTCGGTGAATAAGAGTCAAAGTCTTGTCTATGTGGCAGCTTGAGATTGGTCTTTAAACTTTGAAGTGGGAATAAGACTAGAATCCTAAGAGCCCACAACCAAATTTTCATGGGGTTTGCTTTGCATATAAATATGCAAGGCCTTTAGAATTTTATGATATTCAGCTTGCTTGGTACAGACCTTATACTTTGGAGTTTGGAGTGTGATGCTCTGCCCTAGGTGTGACTCCTACGAACACTAGAGTGATTCTAGGTTTGTACTTTCTCTTATCATTTGATTTATATCCCTTGTTTTCAGTTCTTGAATCCATCAGCTTCAACTTGTGTTTATTGTGCAAGTAAACCAATCCATTAACCTTGCAACACGGCTGACCCTGGGCTTGCTTCGACCCTCCTCAGTCCCAAAATACCTACATCCAGTGTCTGCATCCTCTACCAAAAAAACCTTATTCCAATCCCTATTCCATCGACCATCTCTCAGTCCCATAAATCCCAAGAAATCTTAAATAGCAGCATGGTTTTAAATTTCGGCCGAAATCCGAAATTTTCGGATTTCGGTTGGGACTGAAACCGGAATTTTGCGAAATGGCCGAAATTTTGAAATTTTGATTTTTTTTTAAAAAAAATTTAGTATTATTCCAAAATTTCTGTGGAATTAAAAAAATAATACTTTTTTATTACCGGATTTCAGAATTTCAGTTTCAACTGGAAACCGAAACCGAGACCGAAATTTAAATCCATGCATACGAGTCCCCTTTCTTGAACAATCCAGGGAATTAGAACAATCCAAGACCAAAACCTGTAGAAAACCGAGAGATCTTCAATCTCTCAGAGTAGGATCAAACACAATGTACGGCAAGAAGAGATGCAAGAAACACAATCGCAAAAGAAAAAGAAAAAGAAAAAAAAACACAAGATTTACGTGGTTCGGCAGTGTGGCTATGTCCACGGCAGAAGAGTTTCACTATTTTGGTTTAGGATTACAAACTCTCCTTGTCAGCCAAGAAAACTCAACATATTCTGTAGTACTTAAAGAGGGCACTGGAGGAACTGTTTTTAAGAAAAATGTCTTACTTAGAAAGTTTTTCTGACACAGATTGGAAAGGATCGCCTTTTGACAAACATTGTACTATCCGGTGTAGTACTTTTGTTGGTGACAACCTTGTTACTTGGCATGCCAAGAAGCTATGTAGTTGTATGCTCAAGTGAAAAGGCTGGGCATTGTGCAATGGCTAAAATTATGTCATTTAATGTGGTTCAAGAATCAACTAAAAGAGATGGGTTGAGGTTGACAAGCCAATAAAGTGATATGTGATAACTTTCAAAAAATAAAAATAAAGTGATATGTGATAACCAGTCAGCTACATATATTGCTAGTAATCTAGTGATCCACGAGATAGCTAAGTATATTGAAGTAGATTTCCATTTTTTTCACAGGAAGACAATGAGCAAATTAATATATAATCCATAAATGAGGTCTAAAGATTAGTTGGTAGATACATTCACGAAGCCACTTGATCGGAGTCGGTTAGGCAGTATTTGTTCCAAGATGTGCATGGATGATATCTATGATCCAACTTGAGGGGTGTTAAGAGATGGGAAGTTTGCGTGGCTTTTGTATAGCTTTTCAAATGTATTTTCTGATATTAGTGAGTCATTGAGGTGGGGCCGATCAAAATGGATGCCCTAGTAGGAAAATTTGTAAGGACTCATAAGTGCATTACTATATAAGACATCTTGTGGGATCATGGGATTTGCACTCTCAAACCCTACAACTACATGCCCTCTATTCTCTTTCTCCGCTTTGATTCATTTCCTCCTATTGCTTCTTCTCTAAATCAATCTCAGTACCCAGATGTTCTCCTCTAGGATTTCTTCCATCTGTTTACTTTACCAGATGCAAAGACTTTTATTAAAGGGCAAAAATTCGAAACAAAAGTTAAAGTGTGAAAAATGTGAAACAAAAGACATATCCAGATGGTCAGTCTTTTATACATACATACGCATAGATGTTGCCGCTTATCTTTGACAATAACCACATTGTAAAATCATACATAATGTCAATTCCATTTTGTGATGGTTGGTAGAAAGAGATCATCAACATGGCAATGGTCATTTTACATTTAAAGCACACAGTTACTAAATAAGTACTGGCTTCTAGCAAGTAAAAATTGGTCGGGTGGGTTGGAAACCCTAGCTCAATTTTGAAGGTATCAAACATCACAATCAGAAGGTACCCCAGGTTTCTATCCCAGCTATATATATTAAAAAAATATGGCTAGGAGGATTATCTAGCCATGCCTGAATCATTGTCTTTGATGCATCAGACTTGAATCTTAGTAAATAAAGCATTTTCTCATGATATCAGCAAAACAACAAGCCACTGGACTGTCAAATAAAGACCAATAATAGTGTAAATACTAGAAAATGTAAAGCTCAATAAAGCTAGAAAAAGGCAAGTCCAAAAAATTGTCCTAGACAGAAACTGACCATTATATTGTTGATCCCGGAACTCGTACCTCTGCTTCACCCGTAATGATTTTAGTTCTTTTAGTGTGAAGTCAACTGCACATAATCACCATAAGCTTCAGTTAATGTAAAAATCAGGGCCCTATTGGGGCTCAATCTTTATTTTATAATTCTTTTAGGCTAAGAGCATAGTAGAACAGACTGTCATTTACGCTTCAAAATGTATAGAGTATTGTCTAACATGAATAACAGAAGGGTATAAGAGTGATGTCTGCAAAATGATAATTATAGGCTGAATGGTAATAAGATCATGTGCATAAAAACATGATCTATGCACAAAAAATACAGAGATTCAGATTATTACAGCACATGCTACCTATTAAGAGATGCAAACCCAAAATAGTTAATCTCTAGAACCAATTTGGAGAAATTTCAAGAATTTTCAGTTCCCTCTCTTCTTCTTCTTTTATTTTAAAAGTAACATCTGCTCTTTCGGAGTATTTGTGATTCACGTGTTGGACATGATGAGCATACATTAATTTGATCACTTTCCTGGTTTGGCACCGGCCCACGGCTATTTGCATTCGCAAGAACTGCAACATTGGTTTTGAAGTTTACAGATAAATGAGGGAGGTTCATTCATGATTTGTGCTTGTTTAGTTTCTGTTCATCATGCCGATCTATTGCTGGTGTATTTTTGTATCTTAAGAATCTCATTTTTTATCGAATATTCAGGTTATGTTGTGTACTTTGTTGTGCAGATGTCTTGTGTTCTGGCATTATACATGACACCTGATGGACTAATGTGCGCAACGCACATGCGGGTCGAGTTGGGGTATAGGGAGCAGTGCGCCTCTGCCGGGGTTTCCGGGGCAGAGTCCCGAAAGGTAAATTTAGTTTATGGGTTTACACCAAAGGGTATTTCGGTAATTTTCTCTATGTAGCAGCGCTGATATATAAGCCATATGTTAGGGTCACGGGAAGTAAGTTTTCTTTGGTTTTCTTGGCCAAGAAGAAGAGAGTTTGTAACCCTAGACTGAAATAGTGGAAATCTTCTTCAGTGGACGCACGCACACTGCCGAACCACATAAATCTTGTCTTCTTGCATTGCATTGTGTTATTGTGTTTCTCACTTTATTTTCCTGTTTGCTGCAATTCGTGGTTGATCTTTTTCGAGAAGGAAATCGGATTTTTTTTGGTACACTAATTTTTCCTTACTCATTGGTGCTTATCTAATCTATGCAAATTTTTGCTTAATTGAGTGGTAGATTGTGATAAATAACTACATTGGATCTAGATCAGCTTCTATTGAAGACGGAAAGACCTCAGAACATTAATTATTTTAGAGGGGAGAGTTAAAGATGTGAATGCTACATAGTTTAGTATTGTCCTAGATTTTGTTAAATCTCTGTGTTTTATCTTATGTCTTTTCTTGTATTTAGGTTAGCAAGTGAAAAGTTTAGTTTGACATCTTTGAAATTTGTGTTTAGAGCCCTTCCATCTTTTCTATAAGCGGTTGGGAATCACTTTTCAATTATTCAATTGTGTTATTAGAACTCTTCCTCTATAAGAATGGCCTGGTATGTGTGATGTTATGTTCTAACCTCCACTCTCATTCTTTCAATTGTTGTTTATGCCTATCAGGTTGATTATAAAGACTCTTCAAATTTCTGAGCTGGGTTTGACTGCTAGGTATTACTAAAAAACGAATAAAAAGAACTCAGAAAAACAAAGAAGTATAGTAGACTAACATGGAAGCTTGGACTTGATACTATGCACCAATTCTCACTAATCCATTTGAGCTTGTGTTGAATTTTCTTAGCAGCTTACAGAAAGGATTACGAGATTCCTCTCATACAGGGAAAAATTTAAGTTAGACAAGGTTTGGCAAGATCATTTTTTTTAATATAAACCTTAAATGACACCATCTCCAATAGCTTAAGTTTTTGGGGTAATTGGTTGTTTCACATGGTATCAGAGTAAAGCTCCTGAGTTCAAAAACTCCTTGATATTAAAAATCCACATTTAATGGCTAACCCAAAAGAGGGGCCTCACGTGCCACATGTACGCCAACCCTAAAAAGAGGGACCACGCGTGAGGGGGAGTTAAAGTATAAAAGCTTAAATAACACCATCTCCAATAGCTTAAGCTTTTGGAGTAATTGGTCACTTCACAGTTTTCACTTCTATCAATAGATTTGATACCCATGAAAAATTGTTGATGTATAAGCAGAAGGCCTGTTTATATTTGAGTCTTACCTCCAATAGTTTAAGTATAACATATAAGGCCTGCTACTGGAATGGTGATAACCAAACACCATCAAACATCGAATTATTGACAGGCTTGGGATTACAAATTTACAATATTACATTCCACTCAGCCTTTTTATATTGAATTGATAATCATAATATTCTTATGCCAGAGACACCAAATACGCATCAAAAGGAATGTCATTATAAACACAGCTTAACTCTGTCCAGTTATTATACGGATAACTGGGTCACTCCCTTCCCAAGTTAATATGATAGCCAGCAGGATAATACAGCAAACAGAGGTTCGTCAAGTTATAGTAGAAATAGTAGGACCACCCCTTCCCAAATTGTTAAGATAGCCATAGGATAATACAATGAAGTATAGGCACAGATTAACCACAGTAGTGGAACATAACGGATTTACTTCCATACACCCATTTTTTTCAAAACAATCAAATGGAGAATGAATAGAGTTGAAAAAATATACCAGCGATGAACTGAATATAATTAAGACCAAAGAATAGACTGTAAGCAAGGTAGCCTGGAAAGACCTAGCGGCATGAGGGCACCAACCAATTGTTTCCGTCCCAGTGAGAGGGTTGAAGTAACAACTAACAAGGGACCACGGCTAGATGACTCTTATATACAACGGAGGTGATAACTATAAACCACACAAGTCAAGTTTGGTTCGACCATATTTGGCAGTGGGAATTGAGTGCGAGGAGTGAAAGCGGGAAACGAGGTTTAGAAAAGAGAAAATGTGGGAAGCGAAAGGTTCTAAAGAAAGTAAAGAGGAAACATGTGGGAAGCACCAACCAAAGTTAACATGAAGCATGTAATAAGCCTTATTTGTAGCGAACAAGAAGTGTATGAAATGAGTAGGGTTATAGTAGGTTTGGGAGGAAGGGTTAATGCATGTAAATATTACGAGTAGTCGCGATTGATTAGAATTACAAGTTTTATGTATTTATAGTTTCACATGTTTATTCATGTAGATTTAGTGTTAAGTTTCTAGAAAAAGATCCGAATAAGTTTCATTTGAAACTTCAGATGAATATTAAGTTTTAAATACACCCTTTTTTAAATACACTCCTGCGGCATTATATGATGGAAAAAACTAGGAAGTGTACTCTTAATGAAGAGGAAATGTGTAGGAAGCATAAGGGAAGCGCATTTCCCCTGCTGTGATGCCAGAAGAAGGGGAGAGATATTTTCACTCTTAAGAGATCCTTTGAATACGACCAGGGGGATAGAAGATAAGGTAGGCTAAGCCGGAAAGGGAGAGAGTTGAGTTAGATCCGATGCCATTGATTCTGTTGGAGGAAGATCCGCAGGAAGGAATGCTTTCATTATCTAAAATGAAGAATATTTCCCACCAAAGGATCGGTCCAATAATATCACTCACACGTAAATAGCGCAATATTTCTTCGTGAGTCTCTGCTATTTGAATATTGAACATCATAACCACGAATAGGAATGAAGCGTGGGAAGCGAGAAGAACTTAGCTTCTGAAACGAGATTCCCATCTAACTAGGAAGTTTCTGGTAAGTATGGGTTCGTCACAAATGGTATGATAATTGCAAGAAATCATGGGTGTGCACTATGAAAAGTTTTCAAATAGCAACTTTGAAAAGAAGGCAGCTGACAATTTACAGAATAAGTGAAAATTAATGACAAATACCAATAAACCATGTATTATCCTTGGGAAAACAGGTAATGGCCGATAATTATCATCCAAGCATGGATTGAGTGCAGCTAAATAGTTGCTGTTTATTCTTACCAACAAACCATCCAGTCATGTTCATCCCTTGGACCTCATAGGTTCTCTTACGACCAATGAACTCCTTATGGTTCGCAACATCAGTTGTATTATCAAGGGTAACATCATGAAAGCAAACGAGTGAACCATCTTTAGAAGCAAGGATATCGGTTTCAATGAAGTCTGCACCCTCTTCAATAGCTCTCTTCAAAAACCAGCCAAAAATATTAGAGACCCATCCCAGCTCTCAAAAGAAGATTTAAGAATTAAAAGTGAAAGAACATAGTGAGTACATGACATGAAACTTTATTTATTTATTCTTTGGTTTCTAAATAACAGTAGCATATTTAAAAAATAATACAAAGGGTGCCAATAGATACTAGTAAAAGAAAATCATTAGAAAGGAATAGAGTCCCTAATCAATAGAAATTAAGGAAGGAACCGCAGAAAAATACGACAGTATATACAGCCCAACACATCTAGTTTCCACACTCCCATGGCAGAAAGAGTATTCTACCATTGGCAAAGATGAGCCCAAAAAAGCAACAATGCATTTGTAAACTCCCAAGGAAGAGAAAATTGTGTTTTACTAGCATGTCTCAGATTTTCCGTGCAATGTGTATGTATGCTAAAAGGAATGAAACAGAAATATCTAGGCAGAATGAAGTAAACAAAGTAAAGAAAATAACCAAATTACCCTTGCAAGATACAAATAATACAGGATATGTACATCTAAAGGGTAAACATAGTAAAGAAAATAACCCAATTACCCTTGCAAGATACAAATAATACAGGATATGTACATCTAAACCATACATTCATTCATAACCTAGAGATAAGGATTTCGCATGTCAAAGAATAGAAGAAACGTTCATAACCTTTCTTCTTCAATGAATATCATAGTACAATCAAATACCTGAAAATTTTTAGTTCTAACTCTGCCATCCCCAAATAAATTATGGGTTAGAAGGACAACAAACTCTATGATTGAATCAAAATAATCATCACCCTTAATAACAGTGCAAAAGCAAACTGTTTCCTGACAATGGAGTTGGTTTTGACAATTGTGAGGTCGACAAAGATGATTTCTCTTTTGAAACTATCCTTGTTCCTTTATAAATAAGAAATATGGGATCAAATATGTAATTTCTCATTGTTTTTAAATCAACATAACAAGCTCAAAGCATACTCAAAAGTTACCATGTATGCAGGAGAAGTTTCTTCAGGAATCTCCCCATTTGAACCTCTATGCGCAATATTGTATGGGCGGGATGTTTGCAGGGGTTGTCTATTCTCATAATCCATTTTACTTGGAAGTGGGTAGAAAGGCCTTCCAAAACATCCTCCAATGAGTAATAGAAGGAGAAAAGAAATATACCCTGCCACAGATCAAATAAACCCATTGATTCTCCTGATTCTAAAAATGAAATCCCGCCTCTCTAGTAAACAAAGAGTGCCATTTATGATAAACACTTGTATTTAACTTTGACAAATATATGCAACTCATTGCAAATTTGTGTGAACTAGATGAAAGCAGGGGCCCTTTGTTCAGAGCAACATTAGTATTGAAAGTGCTCAAGTGTGTGTGTGTGTGATCTAATTGGATTTTTCCATTTTGGGTGCAATTTGTGAATGAAATTGCAATCTAAATAAAAATTTAGATTGCAAGTTTACAATCAAATTCCACCCAGAATCCAATTAGATTGGACTGGAGTTTATTAGTATAAATTTAAACAATTTAAAGTGGGAAAAAAATATCAAGCAATAGCTTCAGATAATCAAACTACAGATGCAAGCAAAGCTAAAAAACAAAGTATCCACTAAACAAAACAAGATATCCCCAAAACCATGGCAGAATCAAAGAATCCAAACTAGAAACCTACAAAAAATGAAAAAAATAACCTTGGAAATGAGAGAAAAACATGGATAGAAAAGAATCAGAAGTTGGGATTAAGGTTTGGTGCTTACAGAGTGAAGCCATTCTCGTCTTCCTCTGATTTTCTACTTGACTTTCTTTGAAACATTGACTTTTCTCAAAATCAACGTTTTCTTGATAATGGAATATCCTTTACAATATCCTGTTCTTTTTATATTTTATATTATTATATTCAGATTTATAGCAATCACTTTGCTTACTGTAATTTGTGAAAAAGTAGTACCAATGGCCTCTTGATACTTCCTCAGCACTCCCTTTCTTTTAGAAAGATGGCCACAAAATCTTATCTTAGAACTTGATTAAATGATCTCGACCGTTTATTTGCTTGGGATAACCGTTGATGGATGGACATGAAATAAAGATTACACACAATTAGAAGATAACAGCTATCTAGCATGATCCAGACCATTCATTTGTTCGGCCACAACTTATATAGGATGTACCCCTTAAATCCTCCGCCTTAGGATGATCCTTTAGCCCTCCAATCTATTGAGGTTTTTATAATGCTCAATCCATCTAAAAATCATAGGGTTAGGATCATCCTATGGAAATGTTTTTCAAGGTACAATCCATTTACGTTGTGACCCAACAAGAATGAAGTGGGCCCATGATACTTTTTAAAATTTACTGGACTTCACGTGCAAAATCTTTTTTTTTTCTTTGATGAACATTACTCCCCATTCTAAAGTGCACATGATAGATGTCTTACACCTACCATGTATGCTGAGTTGGTGACCCATGCTGAGTTGACTTCGCGTGCAAAATCTTCGGCCTCTTCCTTTCTCCTCTCTTGCTGCTCCTTGCAAACCTTAGAATTCCCCTCTTTTAATTGCATTTTGGATTTTTATATAACCTAAGTTGGAAAATTGATCCGAGTCGTCCATTTTCCATCAATGACCTAGATGGCCTTTTTAGTTTAGAATTCTCTAGAAGCTATATCATCTTCTTTCAATCGCCATCATCCATTTGTTTATTTCATCCTACGGCCCACATTTGTTTCTTCATAAAGAAGCCATGTCAAACTCCAAGAATGCCCTTAAAAATGAGAGATTACTCCATTTCCCACGCAAAACACTTTTTGTTTTTTGTTTCTTTTCTAAAAAGAAAATTTAGATAGTGTGTCATTACTAAAAATAAATATTAATGATATTATTAATAGAGAGAACTGTTGGTGTGCTTAAGCTCACCATTTTTTTGGTACGCTTAAGTTGTTATAACACCTCCCATTCGTTTAAATGTTTGGGTCCTGCAGGGTCTCGCTTAAGCTCACCAATGGGAGGCGTTATAACAACTTAAGCACACCAAAAAAAATGATGCGCTTAAGCTCACCAACAGTTTTCTCTTATTAATAATAAATAAAAAGGATGTACTTCTCAGATGTTAAACGGATCGGATGTACCATTTACCAAATTCGCATCTGTTAAGAGCATGATATCTCATAAACGGATTCGGATAATAACCAATTGAAACGGATTCGGATAATATTCGCTGTAAATTGATTCGGATGCGGACGGTAATCGAATTTTCGAATATCCATTTACAACCCTACCATAGGTGCACGCCATACTGCGCCATACTTTTAGTGAAGTGAGGAATGCCCTCATCAAAATACAATAGTGCTGATAACATTTCCCAAAAAAGGGAATTGTAAGTTTTTGAAGGGTGTTAACGCACAAAATCAGTTTAATATTTGCAGAAAATCCTGTGGATATCTTTAATATTTGCAGAAAATCATGTGGATCTCTCTCTCTTCCCTCCCTATATTGGTAATGACCCCCCCCCACCACTATTCTCACAAGCACCAAACAGTCAAACACTACCACTATTCTCACACGCACCAAACAGTCAAACACTACCCTAGGTCTCTCCTCCGCGTTTACTATGTACAACACTACTTTCCAAGGTCAAAATAACTGCAACCAAACAACTGTAAAATAATGCTAGCGATACCCCCACTACCCTCCAAGGTAAATACCCCACAACCAAACGTTCATAGAATAATGCTAACGAGACCTAGGGTAAGACCGAGGAGGGACCGAACAAATGACCATGAGGTCCATGACCCCAACATCACAAGTAAGCCAGCCCTTTGGTTTAGGAAAATCAACCAGAAAAACCATGGATTTTTTCTTCCGCACATGGCACATTCTCATTGTTCGGCTCTCCCATATCGGTCTTACTCTCTGTCTAGCTACCATTATTCTTCCTAATAACAAATTTAGAGATGCATCTCTCTATTTCTCAAAAAACCAAAGGTCTCTACATTAAAAAAAAAAAATCTTTTGAAGAGAAAAAAAATGTTAAGGTGTACTGACCCATACCTTTCCTTCTTTTTCTTCAAGAAAAGCGGGGGAGGGGGGAGGGGGGAGGGGGGAGGACAGCTTAAAAAACCCAGCAGTATTACAAAAGGGAAGGAGAAGGGGTAACAACTATATGCCTAAGGGGGTGTGCAACATCACCACCCCCAGCATGCTTCACAAACTCAGCAGGAGTGAGAAAGCTTCCATGACAAACACACACAATTCTCACCTCCTCCCCATTTCTATACCTGTACAAAAACCCTTCAATCTTCCTCCCATTGGGCCCACCACCTCTTGTAGAAACACAAGGCATCTCTTCCATCACATTCCTTCCCATCTCCACCACACCATTCTCCATCTTCACCTTCTTACATGGATTCTCCACCTCTTCTCCGGCCACCGCCTTGCCAAATCTCTTGCCTGAGGGGGCGACGCCGATCGCTGCCTTCTGCTCAATGTGCTCCGGCAGTGATTGGTCACTTGCTGGGCTCTTTGCATCCGTACAACCGCTCAATCCTAGGGAGAAGAACCACCCAAAAAACTTACAATTAGCCCTTTTGAATTGGAAATAATGTACATGCTGAATCATTTTGGGTGTGTTTGGATTGCCGGAATCAGGAAGGAATCGGAATCGGCATCTTAATTCAATTCCTATTTTATTTCGATTCCCTGTAAATAGAATAGAAAAAATTCCAATAAAAACAGAATACCACCTCTTGGGTGGGAAACAGATTCCAACATAGAGGAGAAGAGTTGGAAGTGGGCTAAAGAGGAGGGTGATGCAGACAAAATTCATAAATTCAAATTCAATGGCAAGGGATTTATGAAATTCCACTGTTTGGATTGAATGATTGATAGATTTCTTGCCTGCAATAGAATCCAAGTTGGTGAGTGTAAGAAGAGGGAACCAAAGGACCTCTGTTATTCCTAGCGATTTGGAAAATTGATGCCGCTGACACCACTGACAGATTGCATCTTTGAGGTTATCAGCCAATCTGCAGGAAACTAACGTGTTTGAATCCATTTTCAGAAATGCAGAGAAACTGAACAAATGTAAGAATGGATGGTTGTGCTGAGAGATAACTCTAATTGGATGCCTATCTTTACTCTAAATCATAGTCGTACCCCCAACAACTTGGTATCCATTTTCGCTGCTCTGTAGCGGTCACCCTTTGTTCCAAGTACTTCAAACTTCTAAGATCGGTTCGAATCTGAATTTTTCGATGCAGTAAGTATGTTCTACCAGTTGATTAGGGGTGCAACTTTGGTTGGGTCGGTTGAGGGTTTGCTAAAAAATGAACTGGAATCTCCATAGCTTGCTATTCTAAGAGTCTAGCCAATATGCTAAGAGTCCTATCAAATCTCCATTTACTAAATATAAAATAAGGTAACTACGTAACACACGCCAATCTAGATATCCAAACCAATTTATTGCACTCTAAGTGGGACCTATCTACGCATGTATCAGAATAAACCCGAACCTGACCCCATTTGATGGTAAAGTTCAACCCGGATCCCCAAAAATAACACCAGGATTGATGGTTTGAATCACAACCATCATATCCTTTTTGTAAGTTGGTAGGGCCGTATTTCAGCAGGATGAGGCTTTGCTAAAATATGGAATTAACACTGTCCCAAATGTCCTTGTAAAGTCTAGTTTAGTGGGGCAGAACGGTAAGTGAGCCGCATGTTGGAGCATTGGTGAGTCCAAAGGGCATTACTAAAAACTTATAATGGCTTTCACGAGTCTTAAATGCCTTGAGTATATCCTCAGTTCCCACAAGAATTTGGCAAGATTCAAATTCATGCTGTAGATGTAATTTTAAGAAGAATTTTGCCCCATGTAATTCATATTCGGCTGGGTCGAGTCGGACACAGATGACTATGACAAAAGTGTTCGACGGTTTGGGTCCGTTCATACCATTGGAACCATTGATTGGATTTTCCTTGTAAACTAATAACACCGGATATGTTGGTTCTGCACAACGTAACGAGGATAAACTAAGCAAGCATAATGGGCTTGGATTGGATTTCCTCTCAATCGAGGAAACAAACATCAACTAAGCAAACATAATGGGCTTGGATTGGATTTCCTCTCAATCGAGGAAACAAACATCGTAATCCACTCAGTCTATCGACGGATTGCTGCTATGGTTTAAGATAGCTTCATGGTCTGGTTTATCTCCTTATTGATGATGGAGTTTTCCTTGAAAAGAACGTTGTTGTGTGTCAATCTTGAGTCTATGTCTTCTATCTCTGTTGGTAGCCATGGAATGTGGGCTTTGTTACCAATTGTTAGGAGTCTGGTAGCGAAGAGGTACTATCAGACTACCAACTGATTGTAAATTTGTAACTTGTCCCAAGGCCAAGCATTTGATGTTAAAGTATAAAAGATTTAACAACACCTTCCCCAACAGCTTAAGCTTTTGGAGTAATTGGTAGTTTCACATGACCTCAGAGCCAAAGGTCATGAATTTAAACCTCCTTGATAGCAAAAATCCACATGCAACGGCCAAATCCAAAAGAAGGGCCACATGTGTCACGTGTAGGCCAACCCTGAATAGAGGGTCACACGTGAGAGGGAGTGTTAAAGTATAAAAATTTCACACAATAAAAGACATATATTCCCTCCTGCATTTTCCTCACACTTTGCCTTAGCAAAAGAAAATAATAGAAAATGAAGCCTCAGGCTCAGGCCATGTTTGGCAACCATGAATTTTGTTTCCATGGACTTAGTTTATCAAGTAGTGAGGTGGGGAAATGAGAGGGTAAGAGTGAGGAGAGGGTGAGAAGCAGCTTAAAAACAGGAAAACAATGTATTGGATTTTGAGTGGAGTTTTTATTTTTATTTTGCCTTGTTTTTCTACCTTTTCTCATCCTCACCTCACTCAAATCCCTCTCAGGTCTTTTCCCTCTCCCGCCCTTCCTCACCAGTGGGTACGCTAATTTTCCATGGAAAAAAAATTCATGGTTGCCTTATTAGAACATATTTTCTATAAAAGCACCAAATTACTGTCAAGCCACAATATCATGGTCTCCTCTTTTGTAAGTTTCACAAGTGATTTGGCAATTGGTCTAGTAATTATCAAAAAATTAGCAGATTTTTGTTGATAAATTTTAATCTATGGAGTATTTTGTAATTTTTCCAAGAAATAAACCTGTACTTAGTTAATAGTCAAACACTACAGACAACATTTTTTCTTCCGTTTGAATACATTTTGAAGGAAATATTTATCCTCCATTTACTAATATAAAAACGAAAAAGGCATGTTTCTGTTCTATGAGTTTCTTCTCCTTACAAGGGAAACGATGAGAACACCCTTAAATTATATAGCCAACTAAGAAGCAAAAAAAGTACATAGAATAATTGTCAAAAAAAAACAAGTGAAATTCAACAAGCTCGTAGAGAGAGATGGTGGATTTTCATGAATTCAATCGGATAATTCTCCTTGTCGCCACTGCCTAAAGAACCCGTTGCGACTTCATCGGCATCTTCATCATCATCACTGTCAATGCTGTTATCGGATACAAACCATCAAACAAATTTTCTTTCTATTTATTGTTCTTGAAACAGTGATTGATCAACTTCTACGGGATTAGGACTACAATGCCTTATTTTGTTTTATAGTAATGAATTTGGGCTTGTTTCTGTGATTTTTTTTTTTGTCTTCTTGGATATATAAATATAAAATCAACCCCTATTTCTACTTGGTTATCAATGTTAATAAAACTGATCTTTCAGATATAGACACATTGTATATCGATGTCGTGGACCCTATTTCTAAGTTGGTTGTCAATGGAAATAGAACTAATCTTTCAAATATAGACACATTATATATCAGTGTAATAAAACTTGGACTCGGAAGAGAAATTGGCCAAGGTAAAATGAAATCAATTCAGGCGAGTCAATGATTGGCGTGGTCGATTTTTCATTAACTCATGTGCGAGTCAGTCACATGAGTTTTGACTGACTTGAGCGAGAAAAACTAGGTCTCAGACAAGAACTAGACCAGAGTAAAAGGGAGTTGACTCAGACGAATCAATAATTGGGTCGGGGAGGATTTAAGGTGTTATATATGTTACATCACAGACCTTATTTCCTTTTGGTAATGAATGAATATAGAACTAGTTTACAATATTATCTATGTTATATGGCTATCGCATTGGGTTGACATGTTTGTGGTTTCACCTTAAGGGATAGAGATGAGTACTGCAAGTTCCACATTTAGGGTAATAAACGAGTACCGCAACATTTAAGGTTTATATTAAGATAGGTTTTAGATTACTTTTTCTGTCTGATTTAGACCATTTCCCATCAGTGAAACTCTGGCCATTTTTATCCATTCTGCAAACTGTTTCTATGTCATTTTTATCGGCCACTCTTTTTCAGCACCATATTGGTCAAGGGGGTGACATTAGAGTCATCAGTAGCCTCATCTGGCTCCCAAAACCACTAATGTAAGCAATGAACCCTATGAAAATTTATCCCTGGAATGGGGATATTTTGGTCAATCTATTACGACAATTTTTTTTTCAAAGTAACTTGCTATGGGAGGCATGGCAATCTCCCAAGCCATGATACATACACACAAGGGAGACATATCACATCATCCTAAATAGCCTTCCTTTGTTTCCTAGCAAATAACAGAAACTGTGGTGGCATTTTTGCTGCATTTGTGTAGTCTGATATTGTGGTTATAGGTAAAAGCCTTTTAAAACAATGCCATTAGCAGACGAAATCAGTAACTGAGGTAGTAAAAAAAAATAGCAAACTCCCAAGCAGCAATTTTGGTTGAATTTTTATGATTTTATTGCATAATTGGCAATAAATAGCCAATGTTCAGATAATAATACTAGAAAGAGAAACATCATTTTAAAGACCCCAAAGTGAACATTGAGCTCTGGAGAACAGTATTCTTAACCTATTCTTAAAAAATCTAAAAGGAATAAAAAATAGTCCTCATACCTTTTTGTAGGAGTTGATCATCAATAAAATCTTACGCAATAAATCAGATGCATCTTTATCATCCTTTGCTGGTTTGTTCCAATTCTGAAAGTGATGGAGGCTTCCTGTAAAATCAGTGAAAAGCCCATCGACTCCAATGGTGTTTATCCAGTAATCAAATTCTGCATATGGGTCCTGGTGAAAGTTCCAGTGTAAGGACATGTTCTCATTCCTGTATGTGTATGGATGAACCTGAAAGAGTCATAAGAACATAAGAAAAAAATCATAGAAAGATGATAAATCTCTTGCAGATAAGAGCCCTACAATTCAGAATAATAGAACTAAAAGGAAAAGGAAACTCTGACAAGAAAACGGATCCACAGACAGAATACATTGGAAAATACCAATGCCGTGGATGTGACTGTGATTTGATGCACATGAAGCATATGCTATGTCACAAATATCTCTGATATTTTCAAAATATAGCGATTTTATCGTGATATTTTGATAAAACAACAAAATCCCGAAATAATCTCGAGAATTTAAAAAAATATAGCGATATTTTCATTTATCGCAATAATATCACAATAACGTCGTGATATTTTTATGATATTTTATTTTATTTTCTTAATACTTATATTTTTAAATATTTTTATTTTATCAATTTTCCCAATATAAACCCCAAAAATTAAAAATAAAATTAATATATCCTGAGATTTTCCCTTGCTGGGAAATTCCCGAGAATGATATTTGTGAGATAGAGCATATGAAGGCTTTATATGGTTTAGGGCTAGGAAATCATATTCATACTCATCACTACCTAGTACATGCTCAATTCAATCTACATAGTCTGCAATTTATCACATTCCTGATGGAATTAATAGAAAAAAATCCTAAATTAGCCACTCAACTCAATCAGTGCAGAGCCATGTTTGAAAACTCTTACTTGGATCACCCAAGGTAAAAGATAATATTGATTCGAGTGAGTTAATGATTGATGCAGCAAGATTCTTATTGACATGCAAGACGAGTTTTTTATTGACTCAGTAGGGTCATAGCCAAGTCGACTCGGGGGAGTTAATAAATGACTCATAAAGAGTGGTCCAGAATTCGGTGTGCATTACATGGACTTGGTAAATTGGTGCTTCTTTGAATGAGAAGAGTTTTAATAGTGGGAGTGAGATGAGACCGCCATGATCTGATCAAGTTATTACATATTGTACCATTGGGTCTATGATATGCTAATTTTGACATCAATGAGAACTGACATATGTATGTGGTTTGTGCTTTGATTCAATGAAATATGATAAGGCCCTTCAAAAAAGTACTCTTCTTTAAAAAAAAGTGATAGAAGGGATGAAATGGCTGGCTTTGGTCTGAGTGAATGCAAAATTAAAACATTTCAGTATCGTAATGCTTTTTTTTGTGCCTTTTTTTGTTCATCTTCAAAAAGGGCATCATCCAGGAACAAGTATTTCATCTTCAAAAAGGGCCTTTTTTTGTTCTTTTTGAGAATAACTACAAAACTAAAGACAGCACAAAACTAGTATTATGCTCCCCAAGATATCCTCTGGACTAGAGGAAAGGAACACCCAATCTTAATAGTTAGCTGATCAACACCAGCACAAAAAGGGTCTTAGCTCTATTCAGATTTTCATCAATTTCAACTAATGTTTAGAAGTAGCCAGTGATCTTATTCGCATCTGATGTATAGCTTAATATCTACCTAATATGGGTGCATGCAAAAATGAAGGTTTCTTCTTTTCTGTATGCGCAACTAGGTATGTAACACACTATTACATACAATGCCAAGAGAGCAAGATAAAATACCTGTAGGTCCTTGGCATGAGCTCGGGCAACAAGGTCTGTGGGTGTCAACAAATAATTGTTCTGTGTACCCACTAATGTATCTTTCCATGGGCCAATGCCCACCACATACTCCTTTATGAATTCGAAGTAACTGTCTGAAGTAATTTCCCAATATGACTGCATGTTACCCATAGGAATTTTCATAAGCAAATGTTAGACAAATAAAATTTTGATCAAGTGTAAATAATAATGGCAATAATATAAACAATATAGTCGCAACAGCAACCAAGTAAAATTATGAGATGAGACAACATAGCCGATAGAGGTAGACATGACACTTTTGCATGCTTTTACATATGAACTCTCTCTCTCTCTCTCTCTCTCTCTTACCATGGTCTCAGAGCCTGTCTGAGACCCAAGAATTCATATTCTCGGTCTCCACGGACGGTATCTCTCCTCTCTAAATTTCGTATGGTTCTTATTGATTGGATTGAAGAAAAGGTATTTATCCACTTGTGTCCGTATGGCCGTGTGATTGACAACATCAACCGTACAGCTCCTAGACACCTTTTAATCCCATCCAAGCCTTTGATCATATAAAAGATCCTTATTTAGGTGATTATTAAAATACATATTATTGTTTTTTTTTTTTGGGCAAAATTTAAGGGGTTGATTGGAAAACCCAGTTTTTTTCTTTTTTTCTTTTTGGGAAACAAAAGTTTGGTGACGATCTTCAGATTTAGATCTCTCATGCATGCATCGATGAATCTGATAGGATCATACCATTGTCTGGGCGATATAGGACGTGACTTTGGGAAGATTGGAGGATTATTATTGGAGATGTGTTGATTCTCCATCCCCATTATTGCTGCCCTCCTTTAAGTTTTGAAGGTTGCAGTTAGGCTTTAGAAATCCTATGTTGTATGACTTGTAGAGCATCTTCTCTCTAGTTTGTGATGTCTAGTATGATGTTTATGGTTTGTGCGGTGAAGTGTTTGATATTTAATGGCTGAAGAACAATCATCAAATATGACCATTGGGTGTCAAGGAATGGGGACTTTTTAGTTCTAATCATATGAAAAATCCTACTTTCAAATCAATACAGTTAGGCTAAATGGAATGAATGTCAAATTATTTAATGGAACAATCTTGGTTTCGGTATGTTTTTTGGTAGGGATGTAAACGAATTTTTTTTATTGTTTCGTGTCGGTTTCAGTGGAAATTTAAAACTATATCGATCGCTACTCTTTACATTCAATAGGTGTCAATTAGCTGATGTGTTCACTAAGTCTCTTACGAGAAATCAGCTTCTTACTCTTCCAAGTCGCAAATGATTGATGGACATCTTTCCCAAGCTTGAAGGGGAGTGTTCATGAAGCACATACCATATTGCTATTTTTAATTTCATACGTAATTTGCTTTAGAAGCCACTTAAGGGTTTTTTTGAATGGTGAAGCAACTTAAGGGTCTAATAAAAAAGAATTGCCACAATAGGAATAGCTCACGATTTCTCTCCACTTAGGCCCTGTTTGTTTAAGATTATGACAACCGTTGTGAGTGATAAACCGATTATTGGACTCAAATTTAAGTCTAATTTTGAGTCCAATAATCAGTTTGGCACTCACAATAGGTTGTCATAATCTTAAATGAACGGGGCATTACCTTTTATTTATCTCTATTCTTTTTCCTCCCTTGTTCATCTTAGCAGTCTTTTCATGACTCAGATCAAGGACACTGCTTCTACTTCAAAAATGATATTGTATTTAAACCAGATTTGCAGTGCTTTCTGGTTTCAATGTACAGATAACTCTCGCGCGCGTGTATGGGAGAGAAAATATTCTTTCCCCATAGAGAATCTGACACCGCTTTACCATATGACCTATATATTGGGGTTCATCCAACATCTCTAACTACTTTGGACATTAGATATTTTATTTCATAAATGCAAATGATATTGTCTCACTAGTTTATTTAATATGAGGTTGTATATGTTTTCATAACCATCCATATAAATATGATGCCCTAAGAAATAGAGAGCCAAAGACAAATCTGTACTGCGAGAAAAAAAATCCCACTTTTATTATTACAAGGAAAGAAACTTTGGTCTTTCTAGCTAAATTGGATAATGACTCCCAAGAGTCCAAGTATCACATGCACACTAACTTGATTAAACTCTTATCAGGCAGGATGTAAAAAATATCAGAATGTAGTCAGGCTCCAAAATAAATTATCAAATTCCATTCATTCCTCTTATCTGTTAGGACTAGGCAAATTCCATTCAAATCATTGCTCTTATCTGTTAGGAGTAGGTAATATAAGTTAACAAGAAACAATATAAGGGGGAAGAGATGAACCTGATTTGTATCTTGAGTTGGCACTGTTACATCATCGATTAAGAAGATTTTGGGCGAATCCGTCAGGTTTGAAATATATATAAGTGAGGTTGGAGCAAACGACTGGATAAATACTGGTTTCTTTAGCCAATCTTTTGACATATAGGCACCTTTGTATCCATAGTCCAGAAGTTTCTCTACAAACTTGTCTTCAAACTTCTTTCCATCACTCCATTTGACCTGTCGAAAGTAACATCCTCAACTGCATGTATTGAAATGTTGTCCAAAAGCTACAAGATTTGATGGGGAGAGGCAAACCATTTGCTAATACAGTAAGGGTATACAACGAAGTATAAACCACAATGTAGTCCCTTCCTCATTTAAGAATTGGCTAATCATGAAGTGTACATTCCATTACTAACTATTTCAAGCAACAAATAGCAAGGAAAAATCACTTACATGCTGATTGATGAAAACTGGGCTCTTAATCTCTGGATAGATCCCAACAACTCTGGGGGCATCCAACGCAATTGAAATGAATTCATCAAATGTAATAATTGTGAATTTCCCTGCATGACACGTTTGAATGAGAGACTGTCATCTGGTGTTATTCAATCAGGTAGAAGGGAAGGCATAAAACTAGTTTTAAGCGGCTAATGAAGAACAAAGGTTTTCTGTACACAATGCGTGGAGCAAAAGCAAATCACATGAGAAGATGCCCATATCTAACATCAACAACAACACAAGGACTATGTTAGTAGATTTTACCACGTATCATAGCATGTCACTGTTAAACCTTCCTTGATGTATCGTAAGATAGTTTCAGGCAGTTTCTTTCCTTGGAATTAAATTGCTTATGTGTAAATGGCAATGATAGGAATCTAAAGCAGCGCCTTTAAGTGTACCAAAGGAGACAACAAGGACTCAACTCCAAAGACCTTGTCTTGACTTGGCTTGGCATGAGAATGATGGGAGAGGGTGGGGTGATTCCCTAGATAATGGGGACATTTGTCTTGCCTTTTAGTTGTAAGAGTAGTTTGGTCTTATTTGGTCTTTTATTTTTAATTCACTTAAGTCATTTAAGTGAACCAAGAGGGCCCACACATGTTTAATTCACTTGAGTCATTTAAGTGACCCAAGAGGTCCCATAAAACACTTGCGATATGAGGGAGAGTTCAAATTTTTTAGGGGCTAGAATCCTATTAATATTATTTAAAGTTTTGTTTTTACTTTTTACGTGTTTAGTCAAATAAGGAGTCCAAGATTTCGGTGAATAAGAGTCAAAGTCTTGTCTATGTGGCAGCTTGAGATTGGTCTTTAAACTTTGAAGTGGGAATAAGACTAGAATCCTAAGAGCCCACAACCAAATTTTCATGGGGTTTGCTTTGCATATAAATATGCAAGGCCTTTAGAATTTTATGATATTCAGCTTGCTTGGTACAGACCTTATACTTTGGAGTTTGGAGTGTGATGCTCTGCCCTAGGTGTGACTCCTACGAACACTAGAGTGATTCTAGGTTTGTACTTTCTCTTATCATTTGATTTATATCCCTTGTTTTCAGTTCTTGAATCCATCAGCTTCAACTTGTGTTTATTGTGCAAGTAAACCAATCCATTAACCTTGCAACACGGCTGACCCTGGGCTTGCTTCGACCCTCCTCAGTCCCAAAATACCTACATCCAGTGTCTGCATCCTCTACCAAAAAAACCTTATTCCAATCCCTATTCCATCGACCATCTCTCAGTCCCATAAATCCCAAGAAATCTTAAATAGCAGCATGGTTTTAAATTTCGGCCGAAATCCGAAATTTTCGGATTTCGGTTGGGACTGAAACCGGAATTTTGCGAAATGGCCGAAATTTTGAAATTTTGATTTTTTTTAAAAAAAAATTTAGTATTATTCCAAAATTTCTGTGGAATTAAAAAAATAATACTTTTTTATTACCGGATTTCAGAATTTCAGTTTCAACTGGAAACCGAAACCGAGACCGAAATTTAAATCCATGCATACGAGTCCCCTTTCTTGAACAATCCAGGGAATTAGAACAATCCAAGACCAAAACCTGTAGAAAACCGAGAGATCTTCAATCTCTCAGAGTAGGATCAAACACAATGTACGGCAAGAAGAGATGCAAGAAACACAATCGCAAAAGAAAAAGAAAAAGAAAAAAAAACACAAGATTTACGTGGTTCGGCAGTGTGGCTATGTCCACGGCAGAAGAGTTTCACTATTTTGGTTTAGGATTACAAACTCTCCTTGTCAGCCAAGAAAACTCAACATATTCTGTAGTACTTAAAGAGGGCACTGGAGGAACTGTTTTTAAGAAAAATGTCTTACTTAGAAAGTTTTTCTGACACAGATTGGAAAGGATCGCCTTTTGACAAACATTGTACTATCCGGTGTAGTACTTTTGTTGGTGACAACCTTGTTACTTGGCATGCCAAGAAGCTATGTAGTTGTATGCTCAAGTGAAAAGGCTGGGCATTGTGCAATGGCTAAAATTATGTCATTTAATGTGGTTCAAGAATCAACTAAAAGAGATGGGTTGAGGTTGACAAGCCAATAAAGTGATATGTGATAACTTTCAAAAAATAAAAATAAAGTGATATGTGATAACCAGTCAGCTACATATATTGCTAGTAATCTAGTGATCCACGAGATAGCTAAGTATATTGAAGTAGATTTCCATTTTTTTCACAGGAAGACAATGAGCAAATTAATATATAATCCATAAATGAGGTCTAAAGATTAGTTGGTAGATACATTCACGAAGCCACTTGATCGGAGTCGGTTAGGCAGTATTTGTTCCAAGATGTGCATGGATGATATCTATGATCCAACTTGAGGGGTGTTAAGAGATGGGAAGTTTGCGTGGCTTTTGTATAGCTTTTCAAATGTATTTTCTGATATTAGTGAGTCATTGAGGTGGGGCCGATCAAAATGGATGCCCTAGTAGGAAAATTTGTAAGGACTCATAAGTGCATTACTATATAAGACATCTTGTGGGATCATGGGATTTGCACTCTCAAACCCTACAACTACATGCCCTCTATTCTCTTTCTCCGCTTTGATTCATTTCCTCCTATTGCTTCTTCTCTAAATCAATCTCAGTACCCAGATGTTCTCCTCTAGGATTTCTTCCATCTGTTTACTTTACCAGATGCAAAGACTTTTATTAAAGGGCAAAAATTCGAAACAAAAGTTAAAGTGTGAAAAATGTGAAACAAAAGACATATCCAGATGGTCAGTCTTTTATACATACATACGCATAGATGTTGCCGCTTATCTTTGACAATAACCACATTGTAAAATCATACATAATGTCAATTCCATTTTGTGATGGTTGGTAGAAAGAGATCATCAACATGGCAATGGTCATTTTACATTTAAAGCACACAGTTACTAAATAAGTACTGGCTTCTAGCAAGTAAAAATTGGTCGGGTGGGTTGGAAACCCTAGCTCAATTTTGAAGGTATCAAACATCACAATCAGAAGGTACCCCAGGTTTCTATCCCAGCTATATATATTAAAAAAATATGGCTAGGAGGATTATCTAGCCATGCCTGAATCATTGTCTTTGATGCATCAGACTTGAATCTTAGTAAATAAAGCATTTTCTCATGATATCAGCAAAACAACAAGCCACTGGACTGTCAAATAAAGACCAATAATAGTGTAAATACTAGAAAATGTAAAGCTCAATAAAGCTAGAAAAAGGCAAGTCCAAAAAATTGTCCTAGACAGAAACTGACCATTATATTGTTGATCCCGGAACTCGTACCTCTGCTTCACCCGTAATGATTTTAGTTCTTTTAGTGTGAAGTCAACTGCACATAATCACCATAAGCTTCAGTTAATGTAAAAATCAGGGCCCTATTGGGGCTCAATCTTTATTTTATAATTCTTTTAGGCTAAGAGCATAGTAGAACAGACTGTCATTTACGCTTCAAAATGTATAGAGTATTGTCTAACATGAATAACAGAAGGGTATAAGAGTGATGTCTGCAAAATGATAATTATAGGCTGAATGGTAATAAGATCATGTGCATAAAAACATGATCTATGCACAAAAAATACAGAGATTCAGATTATTACAGCACATGCTACCTATTAAGAGATGCAAACCCAAAATAGTTAATCTCTAGAACCAATTTGGAGAAATTTCAAGAATTTTCAGTTCCCTCTCTTTTTCTTCTTTTATTTTAAAAGTAACATCTGCTCTTTCGGAGTATTTGTGATTCACGTGTTGGACATGATGAGCATACATTAATTTGATCACTTTCCTGGTTTGGCACCGGCCCACGGCTATTTGCATTCGCAAGAACTGCAACATTGGTTTTGAAGTTTACAGATAAATGAGGGAGGTTCATTCATGATTTGTGCTTGTTTAGTTTCTGTTCATCATGCCGATCTATTGCTGGTGTATTTTTGTATCTTAAGAATCTCATTTTTTATCGAATATTCAGGTTATGTTGTGTACTTTGTTGTGCAGATGTCTTGTGTTCTGGCATTATACATGACACCTGATGGACTAATGTGCGCAACGCACATGCGGGTCGAGTTGGGGTATAGGGAGCAGTGCGCCTCTGCCGGGGTTTCCGGGGCAGAGTCCCGAAAGGTAAATTTAGTTTATGGGTTTACACCAAAGGGTATTTCGGTAATTTTCTCTATGTAGCAGCGCTGATATATAAGCCATATGTTAGGGTCACGGGAAGTAAGTTTTCTTTGGTTTTCTTGGCCAAGAAGAAGAGAGTTTGTAACCCTAGACTGAAATAGTGGAAATCTTCTTCAGTGGACGCACGCACACTGCCGAACCACATAAATCTTGTCTTCTTGCATTGCATTGTGTTATTGTGTTTCTCACTTTATTTTCCTGTTTGCTGCAATTCGTGGTTGATCTTTTTCGAGAAGGAAATCGGATTTTTTTTGGTACACTAATTTTTCCTTACTCATTGGTGCTTATCTAATCTATGCAAATTTTTGCTTAATTGAGTGGTAGATTGTGATAAATAACTACATTGGATCTAGATCAGCTTCTATTGAAGACGGAAAGACCTCAGAACATTAATTATTTTAGAGGGGAGAGTTAAAGATGTGAATGCTACATAGTTTAGTATTGTCCTAGATTTTGTTAAATCTCTGTGTTTTATCTTATGTCTTTTCTTGTATTTAGGTTAGCAAGTGAAAAGTTTAGTTTGACATCTTTGAAATTTGTGTTTAGAGCCCTTCCATCTTTTCTATAAGCGGTTGGGAATCACTTTTCAATTATTCAATTGTGTTATTAGAACTCTTCCTCTATAAGAATGGCCTGGTATGTGTGATGTTATGTTCTAACCTCCACTCTCATTCTTTCAATTGTTGTTTATGCCTATCAGGTTGATTATAAAGACTCTTCAAATTTCTGAGCTGGGTTTGACTGCTAGGTATTACTAAAAAACGAATAAAAAGAACTCAGAAAAACAAAGAAGTATAGTAGACTAACATGGAAGCTTGGACTTGATACTATGCACCAATTCTCACTAATCCATTTGAGCTTGTGTTGAATTTTCTTAGCAGCTTACAGAAAGGATTACGAGATTCCTCTCATACAGGGAAAAATTTAAGTTAGACAAGGTTTGGCAAGATCATTTTTTTTAATATAAACCTTAAATGACACCATCTCCAATAGCTTAAGTTTTTGGGGTAATTGGTTGTTTCACATGGTATCAGAGTAAAGCTCCTGAGTTCAAAAACTCCTTGATATTAAAAATCCACATTTAATGGCTAACCCAAAAGAGGGGCCTCACGTGCCACATGTACGCCAACCCTAAAAAGAGGGACCACGCGTGAGGGGGAGTTAAAGTATAAAAGCTTAAATAACACCATCTCCAATAGCTTAAGCTTTTGGAGTAATTGGTCACTTCACAGTTTTCACTTCTATCAATAGATTTGATACCCATGAAAAATTGTTGATGTATAAGCAGAAGGCCTGTTTATATTTGAGTCTTACCTCCAATAGTTTAAGTATAACATATAAGGCCTGCTACTGGAATGGTGATAACCAAACACCATCAAACATCGAATTATTGACAGGCTTGGGATTACAAATTTACAATATTACATTCCACTCAGCCTTTTTATATTGAATTGATAATCATAATATTCTTATGCCAGAGACACCAAATACGCATCAAAAGGAATGTCATTATAAACACAGCTTAACTCTGTCCAGTTATTATACGGATAACTGGGTCACTCCCTTCCCAAGTTAATATGATAGCCAGCAGGATAATACAGCAAACAGAGGTTCGTCAAGTTATAGTAGAAATAGTAGGACCACCCCTTCCCAAATTGTTAAGATAGCCATAGGATAATACAATGAAGTATAGGCACAGATTAACCACAGTAGTGGAACATAACGGATTTACTTCCATACACCCATTTTTTTCAAAACAATCAAATGGAGAATGAATAGAGTTGAAAAAATATACCAGCGATGAACTGAATATAATTAAGACCAAAGAATAGACTGTAAGCAAGGTAGCCTGGAAAGACCTAGCGGCATGAGGGCACCAACCAATTGTTTCCGTCCCAGTGAGAGGGTTGAAGTAACAACTAACAAGGGACCACGGCTAGATGACTCTTATATACAACGGAGGTGATAACTATAAACCACACAAGTCAAGTTTGGTTCGACCATATTTGGCAGTGGGAATTGAGTGCGAGGAGTGAAAGCGGGAAACGAGGTTTAGAAAAGAGAAAATGTGGGAAGCGAAAGGTTCTAAAGAAAGTAAAGAGGAAACATGTGGGAAGCACCAACCAAAGTTAACATGAAGCATGTAATAAGCCTTATTTGTAGCGAACAAGAAGTGTATGAAATGAGTAGGGTTATAGTAGGTTTGGGAGGAAGGGTTAATGCATGTAAATATTACGAGTAGTCGCGATTGATTAGAATTACAAGTTTTATGTATTTATAGTTTCACATGTTTATTCATGTAGATTTAGTGTTAAGTTTCTAGAAAAAGATCCGAATAAGTTTCATTTGAAACTTCAGATGAATATTAAGTTTTAAATACACCCTTTTTTAAATACACTCCTGCGGCATTATATGATGGAAAAAACTAGGAAGTGTACTCTTAATGAAGAGGAAATGTGTAGGAAGCATAAGGGAAGCGCATTTCCCCTGCTGTGATGCCAGAAGAAGGGGAGAGATATTTTCACTCTTAAGAGATCCTTTGAATACGACCAGGGGGATAGAAGATAAGGTAGGCTAAGCCGGAAAGGGAGAGAGTTGAGTTAGATCCGATGCCATTGATTCTGTTGGAGGAAGATCCGCAGGAAGGAATGCTTTCATTATCTAAAATGAAGAATATTTCCCACCAAAGGATCGGTCCAATAATATCACTCACACGTAAATAGCGCAATATTTCTTCGTGAGTCTCTGCTATTTGAATATTGAACATCATAACCACGAATAGGAATGAAGCGTGGGAAGCGAGAAGAACTTAGCTTCTGAAACGAGATTCCCATCTAACTAGGAAGTTTCTGGTAAGTATGGGTTCGTCACAAATGGTATGATAATTGCAAGAAATCATGGGTGTGCACTATGAAAAGTTTTCAAATAGCAACTTTGAAAAGAAGGCAGCTGACAATTTACAGAATAAGTGAAAATTAATGACAAATACCAATAAACCATGTATTATCCTTGGGAAAACAGGTAATGGCCGATAATTATCATCCAAGCATGGATTGAGTGCAGCTAAATAGTTGCTGTTTATTCTTACCAACAAACCATCCAGTCATGTTCATCCCTTGGACCTCATAGGTTCTCTTACGACCAATGAACTCCTTATGGTTCGCAACATCAGTTGTATTATCAAGGGTAACATCATGAAAGCAAACGAGTGAACCATCTTTAGAAGCAAGGATATCGGTTTCAATGAAGTCTGCACCCTCTTCAATAGCTCTCTTCAAAAACCAGCCAAAAATATTAGAGACCCATCCCAGCTCTCAAAAGAAGATTTAAGAATTAAAAGTGAAAGAACATAGTGAGTACATGACATGAAACTTTATTTATTTATTCTTTGGTTTCTAAATAACAGTAGCATATTTAAAAAATAATACAAAGGGTGCCAATAGATACTAGTAAAAGAAAATCATTAGAAAGGAATAGAGTCCCTAATCAATAGAAATTAAGGAAGGAACCGCAGAAAAATACGACAGTATATACAGCCCAACACATCTAGTTTCCACACTCCCATGGCAGAAAGAGTATTCTACCATTGGCAAAGATGAGCCCAAAAAAGCAACAATGCATTTGTAAACTCCCAAGGAAGAGAAAATTGTGTTTTACTAGCATGTCTCAGATTTTCCGTGCAATGTGTATGTATGCTAAAAGGAATGAAACAGAAATATCTAGGCAGAATGAAGTAAACAAAGTAAAGAAAATAACCAAATTACCCTTGCAAGATACAAATAATACAGGATATGTACATCTAAAGGGTAAACATAGTAAAGAAAATAACCCAATTACCCTTGCAAGATACAAATAATACAGGATATGTACATCTAAACCATACATTCATTCATAACCTAGAGATAAGGATTTCGCATGTCAAAGAATAGAAGAAACGTTCATAACCTTTCTTCTTCAATGAATATCATAGTACAATCAAATACCTGAAAAATTTTAGTTCTAACTCTGCCATCCCCAAATAAATTATGGGTTAGAAGGACAACAAACTCTATGATTGAATCAAAATAATCATCACCCTTAATAACAGTGCAAAAGCAAACTGTTTCCTGACAATGGAGTTGGTTTTGACAATTGTGAGGTCGACAAAGATGATTTCTCTTTTGAAACTATCCTTGTTCCTTTATAAATAAGAAATATGGGATCAAATATGTAATTTCTCATTGTTTTTAAATCAACATAACAAGCTCAAAGCATACTCAAAAGTTACCATGTATGCAGGAGAAGTTTCTTCAGGAATCTCCCCATTTGAACCTCTATGCGCAATATTGTATGGGCGGGATGTTTGCAGGGGTTGTCTATTCTCATAATCCATTTTACTTGGAAGTGGGTAGAAAGGCCTTCCAAAACATCCTCCAATGAGTAATAGAAGGAGAAAAGAAATATACCCTGCCACAGATCAAATAAACCCATTGATTCTCCTGATTCTAAAAATGAAATCCCGCCTCTCTAGTAAACAAAGAGTGCCATTTATGATAAACACTTGTATTTAACTTTGACAAATATATGCAACTCATTGCAAATTTGTGTGAACTAGATGAAAGCAGGGGCCCTTTGTTCAGAGCAACATTAGTATTGAAAGTGCTCAAGTGTGTGTGTGTGTGATCTAATTGGATTTTTCCATTTTGGGTGCAATTTGTGAATGAAATTGCAATCTAAATAAAAATTTAGATTGCAAGTTTACAATCAAATTCCACCCAGAATCCAATTAGATTGGACTGGAGTTTATTAGTATAAATTTAAACAATTTAAAGTGGGAAAAAAATATCAAGCAATAGCTTCAGATAATCAAACTACAGATGCAAGCAAAGCTAAAAAACAAAGTATCCACTAAACAAAACAAGATATCCCCAAAACCATGGCAGAATCAAAGAATCCAAACTAGAAACCTACAAAAAATGAAAAAAATAACCTTGGAAATGAGAGAAAAACATGGATAGAAAAGAATCAGAAGTTGGGATTAAGGTTTGGTGCTTACAGAGTGAAGCCATTCTCGTCTTCCTCTGATTTTCTACTTGACTTTCTTTGAAACATTGACTTTTCTCAAAATCAACGTTTTCTTGATAATGGAATATCCTTTACAATATCCTGTTCTTTTTATATTTTATATTATTATATTCAGATTTATAGCAATCACTTTGCTTACTGTAATTTGTGAAAAAGTAGTACCAATGGCCTCTTGATACTTCCTCAGCACTCCCTTTCTTTTAGAAAGATGGCCACAAAATCTTATCTTAGAACTTGATTAAATGATCTCGACCGTTTATTTGCTTGGGATAACCGTTGATGGATGGACATGAAATAAAGATTACACACAATTAGAAGATAACAGCTATCTAGCATGATCCAGACCATTCATTTGTTCGGCCACAACTTATATAGGATGTACCCCTTAAATCCTCCGCCTTAGGATGATCCTTTAGCCCTCCAATCTATTGAGGTTTTTATAATGCTCAATCCATCTAAAAATCATAGGGTTAGGATCATCCTATGGAAATGTTTTTCAAGGTACAATCCATTTACGTTGTGACCCAACAAGAATGAAGTGGGCCCATGATACTTTTTAAAATTTACTGGACTTCACGTGCAAAATCTTTTTTTTTTCTTTGATGAACATTACTCCCCATTCTAAAGTGCACATGATAGATGTCTTACACCTACCATGTATGCTGAGTTGGTGACCCATGCTGAGTTGACTTCGCGTGCAAAATCTTCGGCCTCTTCCTTTCTCCTCTCTTGCTGCTCCTTGCAAACCTTAGAATTCCCCTCTTTTAATTGCATTTTGGATTTTTATATAACCTAAGTTGGAAAATTGATCCGAGTCGTCCATTTTCCATCAATGACCTAGATGGCCTTTTTAGTTTAGAATTCTCTAGAAGCTATATCATCTTCTTTCAATCGCCATCATCCATTTGTTTATTTCATCCTACGGCCCACATTTGTTTCTTCATAAAGAAGCCATGTCAAACTCCAAGAATGCCCTTAAAAATGAGAGATTACTCCATTTCCCACGCAAAACACTTTTTGTTTTTTGTTTCTTTTCTAAAAAGAAAATTTAGATAGTGTGTCATTACTAAAAATAAATATTAATGATATTATTAATAGAGAGAACTGTTGGTGTGCTTAAGCTCACCATTTTTTTGGTACGCTTAAGTTGTTATAACACCTCCCATTCGTTTAAATGTTTGGGTCCTGCAGGGTCTCGCTTAAGCTCACCAATGGGAGGCGTTATAACAACTTAAGCACACCAAAAAAAATGATGCGCTTAAGCTCACCAACAGTTTTCTCTTATTAATAATAAATAAAAAGGATGTACTTCTCAGATGTTAAACGGATCGGATGTACCATTTACCAAATTCGCATCTGTTAAGAGCATGATATCTCATAAACGGATTCGGATAATAACCAATTGAAACGGATTCGGATAATATTCGCTGTAAATTGATTCGGATGCGGACGGTAATCGAATTTTCGAATATCCATTTACAACCCTACCATAGGTGCACGCCATACTGCGCCATACTTTTAGTGAAGTGAGGAATGCCCTCATCAAAATACAATAGTGCTGATAACATTTCCCAAAAAAGGGAATTGTAAGTTTTTGAAGGGTGTTAACGCACAAAATCAGTTTAATATTTGCAGAAAATCCTGTGGATATCTTTAATATTTGCAGAAAATCATGTGGATCTCTCTCTCTTCCCTCCCTATATTGGTAATGACCCCCCCCCACCACTATTCTCACAAGCACCAAACAGTCAAACACTACCACTATTCTCACACGCACCAAACAGTCAAACACTACCCTAGGTCTCTCCTCCGCGTTTACTATGTACAACACTACTTTCCAAGGTCAAAATAACTGCAACCAAACAACTGTAAAATAATGCTAGCGATACCCCCACTACCCTCCAAGGTAAATACCCCACAACCAAACGTTCATAGAATAATGCTAACGAGACCTAGGGTAAGACCGAGGAGGGACCGAACAAATGACCATGAGGTCCATGACCCCAACATCACAAGTAAGCCAGCCCTTTGGTTTAGGAAAATCAACCAGAAAAACCATGGATTTTTTCTTCCGCACATGGCACATTCTCATTGTTCGGCTCTCCCATATCGGTCTTACTCTCTGTCTAGCTACCATTATTCTTCCTAATAACAAATTTAGAGATGCATCTCTCTATTTCTCAAAAAACCAAAGGTCTCTACATTAAAAAAAAAAAATCTTTTGAAGAGAAAAAAAATGTTAAGGTGTACTGACCCATACCTTTCCTTCTTTTTCTTCAAGAAAAGCGGGGGAGGGGGGAGGGGGGAGGGGGGAGGACAGCTTAAAAAACCCAGCAGTATTACAAAAGGGAAGGAGAAGGGGTAACAACTATATGCCTAAGGGGGTGTGCAACATCACCACCCCCAGCATGCTTCACAAACTCAGCAGGAGTGAGAAAGCTTCCATGACAAACACACACAATTCTCACCTCCTCCCCATTTCTATACCTGTACAAAAACCCTTCAATCTTCCTCCCATTGGGCCCACCACCTCTTGTAGAAACACAAGGCATCTCTTCCATCACATTCCTTCCCATCTCCACCACACCATTCTCCATCTTCACCTTCTTACATGGATTCTCCACCTCTTCTCCGGCCACCGCCTTGCCAAATCTCTTGCCTGAGGGGGCGACGCCGATCGCTGCCTTCTGCTCAATGTGCTCCGGCAGTGATTGGTCACTTGCTGGGCTCTTTGCATCCGTACAACCGCTCAATCCTAGGGAGAAGAACCACCCAAAAAACTTACAATTAGCCCTTTTGAATTGGAAATAATGTACATGCTGAATCATTTTGGGTGTGTTTGGATTGCCGGAATCAGGAAGGAATCGGAATCGGCATCTTAATTCAATTCCTATTTTATTTCGATTCCCTGTAAATAGAATAGAAAAAATTCCAATAAAAACAGAATACCACCTCTTGGGTGGGAAACAGATTCCAACATAGAGGAGAAGAGTTGGAAGTGGGCTAAAGAGGAGGGTGATGCAGACAAAATTCATAAATTCAAATTCAATGGCAAGGGATTTATGAAATTCCACTGTTTGGATTGAATGATTGATAGATTTCTTGCCTGCAATAGAATCCAAGTTGGTGAGTGTAAGAAGAGGGAACCAAAGGACCTCTGTTATTCCTAGCGATTTGGAAAATTGATGCCGCTGACACCACTGACAGATTGCATCTTTGAGGTTATCAGCCAATCTGCAGGAAACTAACGTGTTTGAATCCATTTTCAGAAATGCAGAGAAACTGAACAAATGTAAGAATGGATGGTTGTGCTGAGAGATAACTCTAATTGGATGCCTATCTTTACTCTAAATCATAGTCGTACCCCCAACAACTTGGTATCCATTTTCGCTGCTCTGTAGCGGTCACCCTTTGTTCCAAGTACTTCAAACTTCTAAGATCGGTTCGAATCTGAATTTTTCGATGCAGTAAGTATGTTCTACCAGTTGATTAGGGGTGCAACTTTGGTTGGGTCGGTTGAGGGTTTGCTAAAAAATGAACTGGAATCTCCATAGCTTGCTATTCTAAGAGTCTAGCCAATATGCTAAGAGTCCTATCAAATCTCCATTTACTAAATATAAAATAAGGTAACTACGTAACACACGCCAATCTAGATATCCAAACCAATTTATTGCACTCTAAGTGGGACCTATCTACGCATGTATCAGAATAAACCCGAACCTGACCCCATTTGATGGTAAAGTTCAACCCGGATCCCCAAAAATAACACCAGGATTGATGGTTTGAATCACAACCATCATATCCTTTTTGTAAGTTGGTAGGGCCGTATTTCAGCAGGATGAGGCTTTGCTAAAATATGGAATTAACACTGTCCCAAATGTCCTTGTAAAGTCTAGTTTAGTGGGGCAGAACGGTAAGTGAGCCGCATGTTGGAGCATTGGTGAGTCCAAAGGGCATTACTAAAAACTTATAATGGCTTTCACGAGTCTTAAATGCCTTGAGTATATCCTCAGTTCCCACAAGAATTTGGCAAGATTCAAATTCATGCTGTAGATGTAATTTTAAGAAGAATTTTGCCCCATGTAATTCATATTCGGCTGGGTCGAGTCGGACACAGATGACTATGACAAAAGTGTTCGACGGTTTGGGTCCGTTCATACCATTGGAACCATTGATTGGATTTTCCTTGTAAACTAATAACACCGGATATGTTGGTTCTGCACAACGTAACGAGGATAAACTAAGCAAGCATAATGGGCTTGGATTGGATTTCCTCTCAATCGAGGAAACAAACATCAACTAAGCAAACATAATGGGCTTGGATTGGATTTCCTCTCAATCGAGGAAACAAACATCGTAATCCACTCAGTCTATCGACGGATTGCTGCTATGGTTTAAGATAGCTTCATGGTCTGGTTTATCTCCTTATTGATGATGGAGTTTTCCTTGAAAAGAACGTTGTTGTGTGTCAATCTTGAGTCTATGTCTTCTATCTCTGTTGGTAGCCATGGAATGTGGGCTTTGTTACCAATTGTTAGGAGTCTGGTAGCGAAGAGGTACTATCAGACTACCAACTGATTGTAAATTTGTAACTTGTCCCAAGGCCAAGCATTTGATGTTAAAGTATAAAAGATTTAACAACACCTTCCCCAACAGCTTAAGCTTTTGGAGTAATTGGTAGTTTCACATGACCTCAGAGCCAAAGGTCATGAATTTAAACCTCCTTGATAGCAAAAATCCACATGCAACGGCCAAATCCAAAAGAAGGGCCACATGTGTCACGTGTAGGCCAACCCTGAATAGAGGGTCACACGTGAGAGGGAGTGTTAAAGTATAAAAATTTCACACAATAAAAGACATATATTCCCTCCTGCATTTTCCTCACACTTTGCCTTAGCAAAAGAAAATAATAGAAAATGAAGCCTCAGGCTCAGGCCATGTTTGGCAACCATGAATTTTGTTTCCATGGACTTAGTTTATCAAGTAGTGAGGTGGGGAAATGAGAGGGTAAGAGTGAGGAGAGGGTGAGAAGCAGCTTAAAAACAGGAAAACAATGTATTGGATTTTGAGTGGAGTTTTTATTTTTATTTTGCCTTGTTTTTCTACCTTTTCTCATCCTCACCTCACTCAAATCCCTCTCAGGTCTTTTCCCTCTCCCGCCCTTCCTCACCAGTGGGTACGCTAATTTTCCATGGAAAAAAAATTCATGGTTGCCTTATTAGAACATATTTTCTATAAAAGCACCAAATTACTGTCAAGCCACAATATCATGGTCTCCTCTTTTGTAAGTTTCACAAGTGATTTGGCAATTGGTCTAGTAATTATCAAAAAATTAGCAGATTTTTGTTGATAAATTTTAATCTATGGAGTATTTTGTAATTTTTCCAAGAAATAAACCTGTACTTAGTTAATAGTCAAACACTACAGACAACATTTTTTCTTCCGTTTGAATACATTTTGAAGGAAATATTTATCCTCCATTTACTAATATAAAAACGAAAAAGGCATGTTTCTGTTCTATGAGTTTCTTCTCCTTACAAGGGAAACGATGAGAACACCCTTAAATTATATAGCCAACTAAGAAGCAAAAAAAGTACATAGAATAATTGTCAAAAAAAAACAAGTGAAATTCAACAAGCTCGTAGAGAGAGATGGTGGATTTTCATGAATTCAATCGGATAATTCTCCTTGTCGCCACTGCCTAAAGAACCCGTTGCGACTTCATCGGCATCTTCATCATCATCACTGTCAATGCTGTTATCGGATACAAACCATCAAACAAATTTCCTTTCTATTTATTGTTCTTGAAACAGTGATTGATCAACTTCTACGGGATTAGGACTACAATGCCTTATTTTGTTTTATAGTAATGAATTTGGGCTTGTTTCTGTGATTTTTTTTCTCTTCTTGGATATATAAATATACAATCAACCCCTATTTCTACTTGGTCATCAATGTTAATAAAACTGATCTTTCAGATATAGACACATTGTATATCGATGTCGTGGACCCTATTTCTAAGTTGGTTGTCAATGGAAATATAACTAATCTTTCAAATATAGACACATTATATATCAGTGTAATAAAACTTGGACTCGGAAGAGAAATTGGCCAAGGTAAAATGAAATCAATTCAGGCGAGTCAATGATTGGCGTGGTCGATTTTTCATTAACTCATGTGCGAGTCAGTCACATGAGTTTTGACTGACTTGAGAGAGAAAAACTCGGTCTCAGACAAGAACTAGACCAGAGTAAAAGGGAGTTGACTCAGACAAATCAATAATTGGGTCGGGGAGGATTTAAGGTGTTACATATGTTATATCACAGACCTTACTTCCTTTCGGTAATGAATGAATATAGAACTAGTTTACAATATTATCTATGTTATATGGCTATCGCATTGGGTTGACATGTTTGTGGTTTCACCTTAAGGGATAGAGATGAGTACTGCAAGTTCCACATTTAGGGTAATAAACGAGTACCGCAACATTTAAGGTTTATATTAAGATAGGTTTTAGATTACTTTTTCTGTCTGATTTAGACCATTTCCCATCAGTGAAACTCTGGCCATTTTTATCCATTCTGCAAACTGTTTCTATGTCATTTTTATCGGCCACTCTTTTTCAGCACCATATTGGTCAAGGGGGTGACATTAGAGTCATCAGTAGCCTCATCTGGCTCCCAAAACCACTAATGTAAGCAATGAACCCTATGAAAATTTATCCCTGGAATGGGGATATTTTGGTCAATCTATTACGACAATTTTTTTTTCAAAGTAACTTGCTATGGGAGGCATGGCAATCTCCCAAGCCATGATACATACACACAAGGGAGACATATCACATCATCCTAAATAGCCTTCCTTTGTTTCCTAGCAAATAACAGAAACTGTGGTGGCATTTTTGCTGCATTTGTGTAGTCTGATATTGTGGTTATAGGTAAAAGCCTTTTAAAACAATGCCATTAGCAGACGAAATCAGTAACTGAGGTAGTAAAAAAAAATAGCAAACTCCCAAGAAGCAATATTGGTTGAATTTTTATGATTTTATTGCATAATTGGCAATAAATAGCCAATGTTCAGATAATAATACTAGAAAGAGAAACATCATTTTAAAGACCCCAAAGTGAACATTGAGCTCTGGAGAACAATATTCTTAACCTATTCTTAAAAAATCTAAAAGGAATAAAAAATAGTCCTCATACCTTTTTGTAGGAGTTGATCATCAATAAAATCTTACGCAATAAATCAGATGCATCTTTATCATCCTTTGCTGGTTTGTTCCAATTCTGAAAGTGATGGAGGCTTCCTGTAAAATCAGTGAAAAGCCCATCGACTCCAATGGTGTTTATCCAGTAATCAAATTCTGCATATGGGTCCTGGTGAAAGTTCCAGAGTAAGCACATGTTCTCATTCCTGTATGTGTATGGATGAACCTGAAAGAGTCATAAGAACATAAGAAAAAAATCATAGAAAGATGATAAATCTCTTGCAGATAAGAGCCCTACAATTCAGAATAATAGAACTAAAAGGAAAAGGAAACTCTGACAAGAAAACGGATCCACAGACAGAATACATTGGAAAATACCAATGCCGTGGATGTGACTGTGATTTGATGCACATGAAGCATATGCTATGTCACAAATATCTCTGATATTTTCAAAATATAGCGATTTTATCGTGATATTTTGATAAAACAACAAAATCCCGAAATAATCTCGAGAATTTAAAAAAATATAGCGATATTTTCATTTATCGCAATAATATCACAATAACGTCGTGATATTTTATTTTATTTTATTAATGCTTATATTTTTAAATATTTTTATTTTATCAATTTTCCCAATATAAACCCCAAAAATTAAAAATAAAATTAATATATCCTGAGATTTTCCCTTGCTAGGAAATTCCCGAGAATGATATTTGTGAGATAGAGCATATGAAGGCTTTATATGGTTTAGGGCTACGAAATCATATTCATACTCATCACTACCTAGTACATGCTCAATTCAATCTACATAGTCTGCAATTTGTCACATTCCTGATGGAATTAATAGAAAAAAATCCTAAATTAGCCACTCAACTCAATCAGTGCAGAGCCATGTTTGAAAACTCTTACTTGGATCACCCAAGGTAAAAGATAATATTGATTCGAGTGAGTCAATGATTGATGCAGCAAGATTCTTATTGACATGCAAGAGGAGTTTTTTATTGACTCAGTAGGGTCATAGCCAAGTCGACTCGGAGGAGTTAATAAATGACTCATAAAGAGTGGTCCAGAATTCGGTGTGCATTACATGGACTTGGTAAATTGGTGCTTCTTTGAATGAGAAGAGTTTTAATAGTGGGAGTGAGATGAGACCGCCATGATCTGATCAAGTTATTACATATTGTACCATTGGGTCTATGATATGCTAATTTTGACATCAATGAGAACTAACATATGTATGTGGTTTGTGCTTTGATTCAATGAAATATGATAAGGCCCTTCAAAAAAGTACTCTTCTTTAAAAAAAAAGTGATAGAAGGGATGAAATGGCTGGCTTTGGTCTGAGTGAATGCAAAATTAAAACATTTCAGTATCGTAATGCTTTTTTTTGTGCCTTTTTTTGTTCATCTTCAAAAAGGGCATCATCCAGGAACAAGTATTTCATCTTCAAAAAGGGCCTTTTTTTGTTCTTTTTGAGAATAACTACAAAACTAAAGACAGCACAAAACTAGTATTATGCTCCCCAAGATATCCTCTGGACTAGAGGAAAGGAACACTCAATCTTAATAGTTAGCTGATCAACACCAGCACAAAAAGGGTCTTAGCTCTATTCAGATTTTCATCAATTTCAACTAATGTTTAGAAGTAGCCAGTGATCTTATTCGCATCTGATGTATAGCTTAATATCTACCTAATATGGGTGCATGCAAAAATGAAGGTTTCTTCTTTTCTGTATGCGCAACTAGGTATGTAACACACTATTACATACAATGCCAAGAGAGCAAGATAAAATACCTGTAGGTCCTTGGCATGAGCTCAGGCAACAAGGTCTGTGGGTGTCAACAAATAATTGTTCTGTGTACCCACTAATGTATCTTTCCATGGGCCAATGCCCACCACATACTCCTTTATGAATTCGAAGTAACTGTCTGAAGTAATTTCCCAATATGACTGCATGTTACCCATAGGAATTTTCATAAGCAAATGTTAGACAAATAAAATTTTGATCAAGTGTAAATAATAATGGCAATAATATAAACAATATAGTCGCAACAGCAACCAAGTAAAATTATGAGATGAGACAACATAGCCGATAGACGTGGACATGACACTTTTGCATGCTTTTACATATGAACTCTCTCTCTCTCTCTCTCTCTCTCTCTCTCTCTCTCTCTCTCTCTCTCTCTCTCTCTCTCACCATGGTATCAGAGCCTGTCTGAGACCCAAGAATTCATATTCTCGGTCTCCACGGACGGTATCTCTCCTCTCTAAATTTCGTATGGTTCTTATTGATTGGATTGAAGAAAAGGTATTTATCCATTTGTGTCCGTATGGCCGTGTGATTGACAACATCAACCGTACAGCTCCTAGACACCTTTTAATCCCATCCAAGCCTTTGATCATATAAAAGATCCTTATTTTAGGTGATTATTAAAATACATATTATTGTTTTTTTTTTTTTTTTGGGCAAAATTTTGAGGGGTTGATTGGAAAACCCAGTTTTTTTTTTTTTCTTTTTTTTTAGGAAACAAAAGTTTGGTGAAGATCTTCAGATTTAGATCTCTCATGCATGCATCGATGAATCTGATAGGATCATACCATTGTCTGGGAGATATAGGACGTGACTTTGGGAAGATTGGAGGATTATTATTGGAGATATGTTGATTCTCCATCTCCATTATTGCTGCCCTCCTTTAAGTTTTGAAGGTTGCAGTTAGGCTTTAGAAATCCTATGTTGTATGACTTGTAGAGCATCTTCTCTCTAGTTTGTGATGTCTAGTATGATGTTTATGGTTTGTGCGGTGAAGTGTTTGATATTTAATGGCTGAAGAACAATCATCAAATATGACCATTGGGTGTCAAGAAATGGGGACTTTTTAGTTCTAATCATATGAAAAATCCTACTTTCAAATCAATACAGTTAGGCTAAATGGAATGAATGTCAAATTATTTAATGGAACAATCTTGGTTTCGGTATGTTTTTTGGTAGGGATGTAAACGAATTTTTTTTATTGTTTCGTGTCGGTTTCAGTGGAAATTTAAAACTATATCGATCGCTACTCTTTACATTCAATAGGTGTCAATTAGCTGATGTGATCACTAAGTCTCTTACGAGAAATCAGCTTCTTACTCTTCCAAGTCGCAAATGATTGATGGACATCTTTCCCAAGCTTGAAGGGGAGTGTTCATGAAGCACATACCATATTGCTATTTTTAATTTCATACGTAATTTGCTTTAGAAGCCACTTAAGGGTTTTTTTGAATGGTGAAGCAACTTAAGGGTCTAATAAAAGAGAATTGCCACAATAGGAATAGCTCACGATTTCTCTCCACTTAGGCCCTGTTTGTTTAAGATTATGACAACCGTTGTGAGTGATAAACCGATTATTGGACTCAAATTTAAGTCTAATTTTGAGTCCAATAATCAGTTTGGCACTCACAATAGGTTGTCATAATCTTAAATGAACGGGGCATTACCTTTTATTTATCTCTATTCTTCTTCCTCCCTTGTTCATCTTAGCAGTCTTTTCATGACTCAGATCAAGGACACTGCTTCTGCTTCAAAAATGATATTGTATTTAAACCAGATTTGCAGTGCTTTCTGGTTTCAATGTACAGATAACTCTCGCGCGCGTGTATGGGAGAGAAAATATTCTTTCCCCATAGAGAATCTGACACCGCTTTACCATATGACCTATATATTGGGGTTCATCCAACATCTCTAACTACTTTGGACATTAGATATTTTATTTCATAACTGCAAATGATATTGTCTCACTAGTTTATTTAATATGAGGTTGTATATGTTTTCATAACCATCCATATAAATATGATGCCCTAAGAAATAGAGAGCCAAAGACAAATCTGTACTACGAGAAAAAAAATCCCACTTTTATTATTACAAGGAAAGAAAGTTTGGTCTTTCTAGCTAAATCAGATAATGACTCCCAAGAGTCCAAGTATCACATGCACACTTACTTGATTAAACTCTTATCAGGCAGGATGTAAAAAATATCAGAATGTAGTCAGGCTCCAAAATAAATTATCAAATTCCATTCATTCCTCTTATCTGTTAGGACTAGGCAAATTCCATTCAAATCATTCCTCTTATCTGTTAGGAGTAGGTAATATAAGTTAACAAGAAACAATATAAGGGGGAAGAGATGAACCTGATTTGTATCTTGAGTTGGCACTGTTACATTATCGATTAAGAAGATTTTGGGCGAATCCGTCAGGTTTGAAATATATATAAGTGAGGTTGGAGCAAACGACTGGATAAATACTGGTTTCTTTAGCCAATCTTTTGACATATAGGCACCTTTGTATCCATAGTCCAGAAGTTTCTCTACAAACTTGTCTTCAAACTTCTTTCCATCACTCCATTTGACCTGTCGAAAGTAACATCCTCAACTGCATGTATTGAAATGTTGTCCAAAAGCTACAAGATTTGATGGGGAGAGGCAAACCATTTGCTAATACAGTAAGGGTATACAACGAAGTATAAACCACAATGTAGTCCCTTCCTCATTTAAGAATTGGCTAATCATGAAGTGTACATTCCATTACTAACTATTTCAAGCAACAAATAGCAAGGAAAATCACTTACATGCTGATTGATGAAAACTGGGTTCTTAATCTCTGGATAGATCCCAACAACTCTGGGGGCATCCAACGCAATTGAAATGAATTCATCAAATGTAATAATTGTGAATTTCCCTGCATGACACGTTTGAATGAGAGACTGTCATCTGGTGTTATTCAATCAGGTAGAAGGGAAGGGATAAAACTAGTTTTAAGTGGCTAATGAAGAACAAAGGTTTTCTGTACACAATGCGTGGAGCAAAAGCAAATCACATGAGAAGATGCCCATATCTAACATCAACAACAACACAAGGACTATGTTAGTAGATTTTACCACGTATCATAGCATGTCACTGTTAAACCTTCCTTGATGTATCGTAAGATAGTTTCAGGCAGTTTCTTTCCTTGGAATTAAATTGCTTATGTGTAAATGGCAATGATAGGAATCTAAAGCAGCGCCTTTAAGTGTACCAAAGGAGACAACAAGGACTCAACTCCAAAGACCTTGTCTTGACTTGGCTTGGCATGAGAATGATGGGAGAGGGTGGGGTGATTCCCTAGATAATGGGGACATTTGTCTTGCCTTTTAGTTGTAAGAGTAGTTTGGTCTTATTTGGTCTTTTATTTTTAATTCACTTAAGTCATTTAAGTGAACCAAGAGGGCCCACACATGTTTAATTCACTTGAGTCATTTAAGTGACCCAAGAGGTCCCATAAAACACTTGCGATATGAGGGAGAGTTCAAATTTTTTAGGGGCTAGAATCCTATTAATATTATTTAAAGTTTTGTTTTTACTTTTTACGTGTTTAGTCAAATAAGGAGTCCAAGATTTCGGTGAATAAGAGTCAAAGTCTTGTCTATGTGGCAGCTTGAGATTGGTCTTTAAACTTTGAAGTGGGAATAAGACTAGAATCCTAAGAGCCCACAACCCAATTTTCATGGGGTTTGCTTTGCATATAAATATGCAAGGCCTTTAGAATTTTATGATATTCAGCTTGCTTGGTACAGACCTTATACTTTGGAGTTTGGAGTGTGATGCTCTGCCCTAGGTGTGACTCCTACGAACACTAGAGTGATTCTAGGTTTGTACTTTCTCTTATCATTTGATTTATATCCCTTGTTTTCAGTTCTTGAATCCATCAGCTTCAACTTGTGTTTATTGTGCAAGTAAACCAATCCATTAACCTTGCAACACGGCTGACCCTGGGCTTGCTTCGACCCTCCTCAGTCCCAAAATACCTACATCCAGTGTCTGCATCCTCTACCAAAAAAACCTTATTCCAATCCCTATTCCATCGACCATCCCTCAGTCCCATAAATCCCAAGAAATCTTAAATAGCAGCATGGTTTTAAATTTCGGCCGAAATCCGAAATTTCCGAAATTTTCAGATTTCGGTTGAGACTGAAACCGGAATTTTGCGAAATGGCCGAAATTTTGAAATTTTGATTTTTTTTTAAAATTTTTTTAGTATTATTCCAAAATTTCTGTGGAATTAAAAAAATAATACTTTTTTATTACCGGATTTCAGAATTTCAGTTTCAACTGGAAACCGAAACCGAGACTGAAATTTAAATCCATGCATACGAGTCCCCTTTCTTGAACAATCCAGGGAATTAGAACAATCCAAGACCAAAACCTGTAGAAAACCGAGAGATCTTCAATCTCTCAGAGTAGGATCAAACACAATGTACGGCAAGAAGAGATGCAAGAAACACAATCGCAAAAGAAAAAGAAAAAGAAAAAAAAAACACAAGATTTACGTGGTTCGGCAGTGTGGCTATGTCCACGGGAGAAGAGTTTCACTATTTTGGTTTAGGATTACAAACTCTCCTTGTCAGCCAAGAAAACTCAACATATTCTGTAGTATTTAAAGAGGGCACTAGAGGAACTGTTTTTAAGAAAAATGTCTTACTTAGAAAGTTTTTCTGACACAGATTGGAAAGGATCGCCTTTTGACAAACATTGTACTATCCGGTGTAGTACTTTTGTTGGTGACAACCTTGTTACTTGGCATGCCATGAAGCTATGTAGTTGTATGCTCAAGTGAAAAGGCTGGGCATTGTGCAGTGGCTAAAATTATGTCATTTAATGTGGTTCAAGAATCAACTAAAAGAGATGGGTTGAGGTTGACAAGCCAATAAAGTGATATGTGATAACTTTCAAAAAATAAAAATAAAGTGATATGTGATAACCAGTCAGCTACATATATTGCTAGTAATCTAGTGATCCACGAGATAGCTAAGTATATTGAAGTAGATTTCCATTTTTTTCACAGGAAGACAATGAGCAAATTAATATCTAATCCATAAATGAGGTCTAAAGATTAGTTGGTAGATACATTCACGAAGCCACTTGATAGGAGTCGGTTAGGCAGTATTTGTTCCAAGATGTGCATGGATGATATCTATGATCCAACTTGAGGGGTGTTAAGAGATGGGAAGTTTGTGTGGGTTTTGTATAGCTTTTCAAATGTATTTTCTGATATTAGTGAGTCATTGAGGTGGGGCCGATCAAAATGGATGCCCTAGTAGGAAAATTTGTAAGGACTCATAAGTGCATTACTATATAAGACATCTTGTGGGATCATGGGATTTGCACTCTCAAACCCTACAACTACATGCCCTCTATTCTCTTTCTCCGCTTTGATTCATTTCCTCCTATTGCTTCTTCTCTAAATCAATCTCAGTACCCAGATGATCTCCTCTAGGATTTCTTCCATCTGTTTACTTTACCAGATGCAAAGACTTTTATTAAAGAGCAAAAATTCGAAACAAAAGTTAAAGTGTGAAAAATGTGAAACAAAAGACATATCCAGATGGTCAGTCTTTTATACACACATACGCATAGATGTTGCCGCTTATCTTTGACAATAACCACATTGTAAAATCATACATAACGTCAATTCCATTTTGTGATGGTTGGTAGAAAGAGATCATCAACATGGCAATGGTCATTTTACAATTAAAGCACACGGTAACTAAATAAGTACTGGCTTCTAGCAAGTAAAAAATTGGTCGGGTGGGTTGGAAACCCTAGCTCAATTTTGAAGGTATCAAACATCACAATCAGAAGGTACCCCAGGTTTCTATCCCAGCTATATATATTAAAAAAATATGGCCAGGAGGATTATCTAGCCATGCCTGAATCATTGTCTTTGATGCATCAGACTTGAATCTTAGTAAATAAATCATTTTCTCATGATATCAGCAAAACAACAAGCCACTGGACTGTCAAATAAAGACCAATAATAGTTTAAATACTAGAAAATGTAAAGCTCAATAAAGCTAGAAAAAGGCAAGTCCAAAAAATTGTCCTAGACAGAAACTGACCATTATATTGTTGATCCCGGAACTTGTACCTCTGCTTCACCCGTAATGATTTTAGTTCTTTTAGTGTGAAGTCAACTGCACATAATCACCATAAGCTTCAGTTAATGTAAAAATCAGGGCCCTATTGGGGCTCAATCTTTATTTAATAATTCTTTTAGGCTAAGAGCATAGTAGAACAGACTGTCATTTACGCTTCAAAATGTATAGAGTATTGTCTAACATGAATAACAGAAGGGTATAAGAGTGATGTCTGCAAAATGATAATTATAGGCTGAATGGTAATAAGATCATGTGCATAAAAACATGATCTATGCACAAAAAATACAGAGATTCAGATTATTACAGCACGTGCTACCTATTAAGAGATGCAAACCCAAAATAGTTAATCTCTAGAACCAATTTGGAGAAATTTCAAGAATTTTCAGTTCCCTCTCTTCTTCTTCTTTTATTTTAAAAGTAACATCTGCTCTTTCGGAGTATTTGTGATTCACGTGTTGGACATGATGAGCATACATTAATTTGATCACTTTCCTGGTTTGGCACCGGCCCACGGCTATTTGCATTCGCAAGAACTGCAACATTGGTTTTGAAGTTTACAGATAAATGAGGGAGGTTCATTCATGATTTGTGCTTGTTTAGTTTCTATTCATCATGCCGATCTATTGCAGGTGTATTTTTGTATCTTAAGAATCTCATTTTTTATCGAATATTCAGGTTATGTTGTGTACTTTGTTGTGCAGATGTCTTGTGTTCTGGCATTATACATGACACCTGATGGACTAATGTGCGCAACGCACATGCGAGTCGAGTTGGGGTATAGGGAGCAGTGCGCCTCTGCTGGGGTTTCCGGGGCAGAGTCCCGAAAGGTAAATTTAGTTTATGGGTTTACACCAAAGGGTATTTCGGTAATTTTCTCTATGTAGCAGCGCTGATATATAAGCCATATGTTAGGGTCACGGGAAGTAAGTTTTCTTTGGTTTTCTTGGCCAAGAAGAAGAGAGTTTGTAACCCTAGACTGAAATAGTGGAAATCTTCTTCAATGGACGCACGCACACTGCCGAACCACATAAATCTTGTCTTCTTGCATTGCATTGTGTTATTGTGTTTCTCGCTTTATTTTTCTGTTTGCTGCAATTCGTGGTTGATCTTTTTCGAGAAGGAAATCTGATTTTTTTTGGTACACTAATTTTTCCTTACTCATTGGTGCTTATCTAATCTATGCAAATTTTTGCTTAATTGAGTGGTAGATTGTGATAAATAACTACATTGGATCTAGATCAGCTTCTATTGAAGACGGAAAGACCTCAGAACATTAATTATTTTAGAGGGGAGAGTTAAAGATGTGAATGCTACATAGTTTAGTATTGTCCTAGATTTTGTTAAATCTCTGTGTTTTATCTTATGTCTTTTCTTGTATTTAGGTTAGCAAGTGAAAAGTTTAGTTTGACATCTTTGAAATTTGCGTTTAGAGCCCTTCCATCTTTTCTATAAGTGGTTGGGAATCACTTTTCAATTATTCAATTGTGTTATTAGAACTCTTCCTCTATAAGAATGGCCTGGTATGTGTGATGTTATGTTTTAACCTCCACTCTCATTCTTTCAATTTTTGTTTATGCCTATCAGGTTGATTATAAAGACTCTTCAAATTTCTGAGCTGGGTTTGACTGCTAGGTATTACTAAAAAACGAATAAAAAGAACTCAGAAAAACAAAGAAGTATAGTAGACTAACATGGAAGCTTGGACTTGATACTATGCACCAATTCTCACTAATCCATTTGAGCTTGTGTTGAATTTTCTTAGCAGCTTACAGAAAGGATTACGAGATTCCTCTCATACAGGGAAAAATTTAAGTTAGACAAGGTTTGGCAAGATCATTTTTTTTAATATAAACCTTAAATGACACCATCTCCAATAGCTTAAGTTTTTGGGGTAATTGGTTGTTTCACATGGTATCAGAGCAAAGGTCCTTAGTTAAAAAACTCCTTGATATTAAAAATCCACATTTAATGGCTAACCCAAAAGAGGGGCCTCACGTGCCACATGTACGCCAACCCTAAAAAGAGGGACCACGCGTGAGGGGGAGTTAAAGTATAAAAGCTTAAATAACACCATCTCCAATAGCTTAAGCTTTTGGAGTAACTGGTCACTTCACAGTTTTCACTTCTATCAATAGATTTGATACCCATGAAAAATTGTTGATGTATAAGCAGAAGGCCTGTTTATATTTGAGTCTTACCTCCAATAGTTTAAGTATAACATATAAGGCCTGCTACTGGAATGGTGATAACCAAACACCATCAAACATCGAATTATTGACAGGCTTGGGATTACAAATTTACAATATTACATTCCACTCAGCCTTTTTATATTGAATTGATAATCATAATATTCTTATGCTAGAGACACCAAATACGCATCAAAAGGAATGTCATTATAAACACAGCTTAACTCTGTCCAGTTATTATACGGATAACTGGGTCACTCCCTTCCCAAGTTAATATGATAGCCAGCAGGATAATACAGCAAACGGAGGTTCGTCAAGTTATAGTAGAAATAGTAGGACCACCCCTTCCCAAATTGTTAAGATAGCCATAGGATAATACAATGAAGTATAGGCACAGATTAACCACAGTAGTGGAACATAACGGATTTACTTCCATACACCCATTTTTTTCAAAACAATCAAATGGAGAATGAATAGAGTTGAAAAAATATACCAGCGATGAACTGAATATAATTAAGACCAAAGAATAGACTGTAAGCAAGGTAGCCTGGAAAGACCTAGCGGCATGAGGGCACCAACCAATTGTTTCCGTCCCAGTGAGAGGGTTGAAGTAACAACTAACAAGGGACCACGGCTAGATGACTCTTATATACAAGATAACTATAAACCACACAAGTCAAGTTTGGTTCGACCATATTTGGCAGTGGGAATTGAGTGCGAGGAGTGAAAGCGGGAAACGAGGTTTAGAAAAGAGAAAATGTGGGAAGCGAAAGGTTCTAAAGAAAGTAAAGAGGAAACATGTGGGAAGCACCAACCAAAGTTAACATGAAGCATGTAATAAGCCATATTTGTAGCGAACAAGAAGTGCTTGAAATGAGTAGGGTTATAGTAGGTTTGGGAGGAAGGGTTAATGCATGTAAATATTACGAGTAGTCGCGATTGATTAGAATTACAAGTTTTATGTATTTATAGTTTCACATGTTTATTCATGTAGATTTAGTGTTAAGTTTCTAGAAAAAGATCCGAATAAGTTTCATTTGAAACTTCAGATGAATATTAAGTTTTAAATACACCCTTTTTTAAATACACTCCTGCGGCATTATATGATGGAAAAAACTAGGAAGTGTACTCTTAATGAAGAGGAAATGTGTAGGAAGCATAAGGGAAGCGCATTTCCCCTGCTGTGATGCCAGAAGAAGGGGAGAGATATTTTCACTCTTAAGAGATCCTTTGAATACGACCAGGGGGATAGAAGATAAGGTAGGCTAAGGCGGAAAGGGAGAGAGTTGAGTTAGATCCGATGCCATTGATTCTGTTGGAGGAAGATCCGCAGGAAGGAATGCTTTCATTATCTAAAATGAAGAATATTTCCCACCAAAGGATCGGTCCAATAACATCACTCACACGTAAATAGCGCAATATTTCTTCGTGAGTCTCTGCTATTTGAATATTGAACATCATAACCACGAATAGGAATGAAGCGTGGGAAGCGAGAAGAACTTAGCTTCTGAAACGAGATTTCCATCTAACTAGGAAGTTTCTGGTAAGTATGGGTTCGTCACAAATGGTATGATAATTGCAAGAAATCATGGGTGTGCACTATGAAAAGTTTCAAATAGCAACTTTGAAAAGAAGGCAGCTGACAATTTACAGAATAAGTGAAAATTAATGACAAATACCAATAAACCATGTATTATCCTTGGGAAAACAGGTAAGGGCCGATAATTATCATCCAAGCATGGATTGAGTGCAGCTAAATAGTTGCTGCTTATTCTTACCAACAAACCATCCGGTGATGTTCATCCCTTGGACCTCATAGGTTCTCTTACGACCAATGAACTCCTTATGGTCCGCAACATCAGTTGTATTATCAAGGATATAATCATGAAAGCAAACGAGTGAACCATCTTTAGAAGCAAGGATATCGGTTTCAATGAAGTCTGCACCCTCTTCAATAGCTCTCTTCAAAAACCAGCCAAAAATATTAGAGACTCATCCCAGCTCTCAAAAGAAGATTTAAGAATTAAAAGTGAAAGAACATAGTGAGTACATGACATGAAACTTTATTTATTTATTCTTTGGTTTCTAAATAACAGTAGCATATTTAAAAAATAACACAAAGGGTGCCAATAGATACTAGTAAAAGAAAATCATTAGAAAGGAATAGAGTCCCTAATCAATAGAAATTAAGGAAGGAACCACAGAAAAATACGACAGCATATACAGCCCAACACGTCTAGTTTCCACACTCCCATGGCAGAAAGAGTATTCTACCATTGGCAAAGATGAGCCCAAAAAAGCAACAATGCATTTGTAAACTCCCAAGGAAGAGAAAATTGTGTTTTACTAGCATGTCTCAGATTTTCCGTGCAATGTGTATGTATGCTAAAAGGAATGAAACAGAAATATCTAGGCAGAATGAAGTAAACAAAGTAAAGAAAATAACCAAATTACCCTTGCAAGATACAAATAATACAGGATATGTACATCTAAAGGGTAAACATAGTAAAGAAAATAACCCAATTACCCTTGCAAGATACAAATAATACAGGATATGTACATCTAAACCATACATTCATTCATAACCTAGAGATAAGGATTTCGCATGTCAAAGAATAGAAGAAACGTTCATAACCTTTCTTCTTCAATGAATATCATAGTACAATCAAATACCTGAAAAATTTTAGTTCTAACTCTGCCATCCCCAAATAAATTATGGGTTAGAAGGACAACAAACTCTATGATTGAATCAAAATAATCATCACCCTTAATAACAGTGCAAAAGCAAACTGTTTCCTGACAATGGAGTTGGTTTTGACAATTGTGAGGTCGACAAAGATGATTTCTCTTTTGAAACTATCCTTGTTCCTTTATAAATAAGAAATATGGGATCAAATATGTAATTTCTCATTGTTTTTAAATCAACATAACAAGCTCAAAGCATACTCAAAAGTTACCATGTATGCAGGAGAAGTTTCTTCAGGAATCTCCCCATTTGAACCTCTATGCGCAATATTGTATGGGCGGGATGTTTCCAGGGGTTGTCTATTCTCATAATCCATTTTACTTGGAAGTGGGTAGAAAGGCCTTCCAAAACATCCTCCAATGAGTAATAGAAGGAGAAAAGAAATATACCCTGCCACAGATCAAATAAACCCATTGATTCTCCTGATTCTAAAAATGAAATAGTAAACAAAGAGTTCCATTTATGATAAACACTTGTATTTAACTTTGACAAATATGTGCAACTCATTGAAAACTTGTGTGAACTAGATGAAAGCAGGGGCCCTTTGTTCAGAGCAATATTAGTATTGAAAGTGCTCAAGTGTGTGTGTGATCTAATTGGATTTTTCCATTTTGGGTGCAATTTGTGAATGAAATTGCAATCTAAATAAAAATTTAGATTGCAAGTTTACAATCAAATTCCAACCAGAATCCAATTAGATTGGACTGGAGTTTATTAGTATAAATTTAAACAATTTAAAGTGGGAAAAAAATATCAAGAAATAGCTTCAGATAATCAAACTAAAGATGCAAGCAAAGCTAAAAAAACCAAGTATCCACTAAACAAAACAAGATATCCCCAAAACCATGGCAGAATCAAAGAATCCAAACTAGAAACCTACAAAAAATGAAAAAATAACCTTGGAAATGAGAGAAAAACATGGATAGAAAAGAATCAGAAGTTGGGATTAGGGTTTGGTGCTTATTCTTGACAATATCCTGTTCTTTTTATGTTTTATATTATTATATTCAGATTTATAGCAATCACTTTGCTTACTGTAATTTGTGAAAAAGTAGTACCAATGGCCTCTTGATACTTCCTTAGCACTCCCTTTCTTTTGGAAAGATGGCCACAAAATCTTATATTGGAACTTGATTAAATGATCTCGACCGTTTATTTGTTTGGGATAACCGTTGATGGATGGACATGAAATAAAGATTACACACAATTAGAAGATAACAGCTATCTAGCATGATCCAGACCATTCATTTGTTCGGCCACAACTTATATAGGATGTACCCCTTAAATCCTCCGCCTTAGGATGATCCTTTAGCCCTCCAATCTATAGGTTTTTATAATTCTCAATCCATCTAAAAATCATAGGGTTAGGATCATCCTATGGAAATGTTTTTCAAGTGGGCCCAACAAATGAATGGCTTGGGTCATTCTAGTCATTCTATGAAGTGGGCCCATGATACTTTTTAAAATTTACTGGACTTCACGTGCAAATTTTTTTTTTTTTCTTTGATGAACATTACTCCCCATTCTAAAGTGCACATGATAGATGTCTTACACATACCATGTATGCTGAGTTGGTGACCCATGCTGTTAACTTCACGTGCAAAATCTTTGTTTGGGATAACCGGAGATGGTGTCTCGGCCTCCTCATTTCTCCTCTCTTACTGCTCCTTGCAAACCTTAGAATTCTCCTCTTTTAATTTCATTTTGGATTTTTATATAACCTAAGTTGGAAAATTGATCCGAGTCGTCCATTTTCCATCAATGACCTAGATGGCCTTTTTGGTTTAGAATTCTCTAGAAGCTATGTCATCTTCTTTCAATCGCCATCATCCATTTGTCTATTTCATCCTACGGCCCACATTTGTTGCTTCATAAAGAAGCCATGTCAAACTCCAAGAATGCCCTTAAAAATGAGAGATTACTCCATTTCCCACGCAAAACACTTTTTGTTTTTTGTTTCTTTTCTAAAAAGGAAATTTAGATAGTGTGTCATTACTAAAAATAAATATTAATGATATTATTAATAGAGAGAACTCTTGGTGTGCTTAAGCTCACCATTTTGTTGGTGCGCTTAAGTTGTTATAACGCCTCCCATTCGTTTAAATGTTTGGGTCCCGTAGGGTCCCACTTAAGCTCACCCATGGGAGGCGTTATAACAACTTAAGCGCACCAAAAAAATGATGCGCTTAAGCTCACCAACAGTTTTCTCTTATTAATAATAAATAAAAAGGATGTACTTCTCGGATGTTAAACGGATCGGATGTACCATTTACCAAATTCACATCTGTTAAGAGCATGATATCTCATAAACGGATTCGGATAATAACCAATTGAAACGGATTCGGATAATATTCGCTGTAAATTGATTCGGATGCGGACGGTAATCGAATTTTCGAATATCCATTTACAACCCTACCATAGGTGCACGCCATACTGCGCCATACTTTTAGTAAAGTGAGGAATGCCCTCATCAAATTGTAAGTTTTTGAAGGGTGTTAACGCACAAAATCAGTTTAATATTTGCATAAAATCCTGTGGATATCTTTAATATTTGCAGAAAATCCTGTAGATAATCCTGTAGATATCATTGTAGAAGTGCTCTGTCTGTGAAGCATCATTAGAGAAATGATATAATCACCCCGCAATTATTCCCCAGGCCACTCGTTGGTTGTGTGTTTGGTTGCAAAACAACCAGAAGGGACTTTTGCTTGGCGTTTTGAGTGTCAAATTTCTTGTTTGGCTGCCAATATAGCATTAAAATGCCTCAAAGTCCCCCAAGACTGTCTCCGACTTCATCATAGTTAATCATTATGTATGCTGACATGTCACCCTTATACCTTCCCTATGAAATTCAAGCCAAAAGCCCCGCCCCCTCTCGCATTTGCCTTGGGAATTGTGCATCTCTCTCTTCCCTCCCTATATTGGTAATAACACCCCCCCCCCCCACCACCACCACTATTCTCACAAGCACCAAACAGTCAAACACTACCACTATTCTCACACGCACCAAACAGTCAAACACTACCCTAGGTCTCTCCTCCGCGTTTACTATGTACAACACTACTCTCCAAGGTCAAAATAACTGCAACCAAACAACTGTAAAATAATGCTAGCGATACCCCCACTACCCTCCAAGGTAAATACCCCGCAACCAAACGTTCATAGAATAATGCTAACGAGACCTAGGGTAAGACCGAGCAGGGACCGAACAAATGACCATGAGGTCCATGACCCCAACATCACAAGTAAGCCAGCCCTTTGGTTTAGGAAAATCAACCAGAAAAACCATGGATTTTTTCTTCCGCACATGGCACATTCTCATTGTTCGGCTCTCCCATATCGGTCTTACTCTCTGTCTAGCTACCATTATTCTTCCTAATAACAAATTTAGAGATGCATCTCTCTATTTCTCAAAAAACCAAAGGTCTCTACATTAAAAAAAAAAATCTTTTAAAGAGAAAAAAATGGTTAAGGTGTACTGACCCATACCTTTCCTTCTTTTTCTTCAAGAAAAGCGGGGGAGGGGGGGAGGACAGCTTAAAAAACCCAGCAGTATTACAAAAGGGAAGGAGAAGGGGTAACAACTATATGCCTAAGGGGGTGTGCAACATCACCACCCCCAGCATGCTTCACAAACTCAGCAGGAGTGAGAAAGCTTCCATGACAAACACACACAATTCTCACCTCCTCCCCATTTCTATACCTGTACAAAAACCCTTCAATCTTCGTCCCATTGGGCCCACCACCTCTTGTAGAAACACAAGGCATCTCTTCCATCACATTCCTTCCCATCTCCACCACACCATTCTCTATCTTCACCTTCTTACATGGATTCTCCACCTCTTCTCCGGCCACCGCCTTGCCAGATCTCTTGCCTGAGGGGGCGACGCCGATCGCCGCCTTCTGCTCAATGTGCTCCGGCAGTGATTGGTCACTTGCTGGGCTCTTTGCATCCGTACAACCGCTCAATCCTAGGGAAAAGAACCACCCAAAAAACTTACAATTAGCACTTTTGAATTGGAAATAATGTACATGCTGAATCATTTTGGGTGTGTTTGGATTGCCGGAATCAGGAAGGAATCGGAATCGGCATCTTAATTCAATTCCTATTTTATTTCGATTCCCTGTAAATAGAATAGAAAAAATTCCAATAAAAGTGGGAAACAGATTCCAACATTTTTTTCCCCATCTATTCCGCCCGGTTTCAATTCCTCCCCATTTATGTGAACGAAATGGTGGAAATAAGGCGGAAACAGAATAAGATGCCAAATTCCAGTGGCTGATTCCAGCAATCCCAATGCACCTCACAAGTCGACTTGGCCCTGATTCAAACTAGGTTTGGGGTTGACAAGTCCGAAAACTCACCCGAGTCTAAATCATTACCACCTGGTGAGTCTAAATCATTACCACCTGGTGAAGACTGTGAGATGTTTTGAAATGTTAAAGAGTCAGAAAAATACAAAAAAAAAAAGTGCATCTGTTTTTTCCATTTACAACAAGAATAAATACTTATTTTCTAATTAGTAAACAACAAAGAGCACATAAGATGGTTAAGTGCATGCCTTTCCTACATTAGGTTGAAACTTGAGTTTTCACTACAATATTGTTTTCTATAATTTTGAATTTCTCATGACACTTTACAAATACTAGATTTGAAATTGAAGAATTACTTATGTCTGGGCTTGATTAGGAAAATCAATACCATGGAGTAAATCTTACAAGAAATGAAATTCTTACAGTTTCAAAAAAGAGAAATTAAGATTAAAAAATTCAGAATTTTCACAGATGATATCATGATCAAACCCAATAGAGACTAGAGAGTATTATGCCAATTCTCAGTTTACAAACAGTCCCATGTCCAAACAGTAGAATTCCAAGATAAAAATTGGGAAAAAAATAGAAGAAGAAATAGCACAAATAAAATAAGAAATTAAGAATCTAAGTAGAATCTCCCGCAAAGAAAAATAATAATATACACATAATTTCCTACTTAGAATAGAAAAAAACCAGAAATTTAATTAAAGGCAAATTGAGTATATTTTTTTGTGTAGGATGTTCCTTACTTCTCTAGGTCTTTTAGTCTTTTAGTTAGTTTGACTCAAGTTTGGAAAGAAAAATCCATCTATATAAATATTGGACGTTTGGATGTGTAAACTTACATTTTTCATTGAAGAAACTTAATTCAGTTGCTTCTTTCCTTGTGTATTCAAGGTTTTCCTCTTATTTCCTTATGGATTCAAGGGTTTTCATCAAAGGGAGCTGGTGTTCTCCTTCAACAGCCTTCTTCTCTCATGCTTCAGCAGTGTCAATTTTGACCCAAAGAAAAGAAAAAGAACTTTCAGTTGGCCAAAAGTACACAAGAAAATGGTAAATTCATTATATTTTAACCAAATAAAAAGCACTCATATTTATAGTGACAGTCAAAACAATGTAAAGAAAACCAAAGAATTGTGTGTGAATGTTATAATAATCACATAGAAAGCTTAACACAGCACTTCCTAGAAACCACCAACTTCAAGCCCTAGAGAGAGACAGACAAGAAAGAAAATAAAAGAACCCATTTCCAAAACAATATTACAAGTGAGTAAATCTTACAAGAAAAGAAAAGAAAAAAATGAAATCCCTACAATTTCAAATAAAATTAATGATTTAAAAAATCACATTTTTCACAAATGATTTCATGATCAAACCCAGTTCAAAGAGTACTATTCCAATTCCTAGTTTCCTAACAGTCCCATGTTCAAACAGTAGAATTCCAAAATAGAAATTTGAAAAAAAAAAGAAAAAAAGAGGAACCAGCTCAAATAAAATAAGAAGTTAAGAATCTAAGCATAGAATTTCCAACTGTGAAACAACCAATTACTTCAAGAGCTTAAGCTGTTACTAGTCTACGTGCACTTCAAGAGGGAAAAAAAACCGGAAATTGAATTAAAAGGCAATACCTTGAACAGATCGATTCTCGAAATCCGAAACTCCGGACGAGCTACTACCCTGTGATGTGACTGGAGCTTGAGAAGAAGGTGGAAACCCCGTTTTCAGAGCATAATTCCCAACCCTCCGATCAGCCCAACCCGGCATGGCCCACGAAGAAAACCCGTCTGCGGGCCCTTCATTAAACAAAGGAGCTATCAAACCCTCCTCCTCCTCTCCACGCTTATTTTTTTAGTTATTTCAAAAAAATTATGAAAATACAAAACAAAATAAAAAAAGTAGGGTAATAAACCTTTCAAAAATAAAAGGTAATAATATTAAAATAACTAAAATAAAAATACCATTAAAAAAATAACCAAAATAAAAATAAAAACATATCAGTTGCATTTCTCACATATTTCTCTAGTGCTTCCCTTGTGTTTCATATGTGTTTCGCTTGGCGTTTCTCTATCGATTTTGAAATGTTTCGAACTCGTTTCCTGAGCTGTTTCTCAATGTGTTTCTCATAGGATTTTTTATTGCTTTCTCGATTCTTGTTTCCCCTCTAATTTTCTCCCTTTGTTTCCCCCTTCCGTTTTGCTTCTCACATTCGTTTCCCAACCCTTGCAGAAGATCCATTTTGAGCTTGATGCAAATGGCAAAAATATCTTCAACTTCATATAATTATCAATCAAATAAAAAGTTATTCTATGACCTAATGAAGATCCATCAAAATTGAGTTTAGCTGTCGTAGCTCAAGCTGGGTTTTACCTAATGAATCCATAAAAATTGAGTTTAGTTGCCCAAGCTGTGGAGAACCCAAGTAATTTTTTTAGTAGTAATAGTGGGAGGAAGATGGCCTGTTTGGTTCATAGAGGAGAAGAGTTGGAAGTGTTGGGTATATAATATAACCCATGTATGTTCTAATATAAGCCCAATAAGATAATGGACCGGTGTAGTGGGCTTATTTTGGGCTAGAGCCAACTAACCTATTAAAACCCTAGTGTATCTAATATATATAGGGGCTGGAGGCAACAAACTTGGTATTCCAAACTAGATACCTTGGGTGTAATGCTTCAAGCAACCTCTTGCTTGACCTAATTCCTCTAACAATCTTGAAGCATTAGATTTTCTCTTTTGGGAACGTCCTCAACTTAAAAAAGAAGAAGAAGACGTCTTTTAATCTCTCGCTCATGGTTTTAATTTCACTCGTTGGAATTAAGATTTAGCCGTGGGTTTGACTCCCTCAAAATTGTTTTTTAGGCGTAGTTATCTTCTCTAGAAAAACTGTTTGGCCGTGGGTTTCACTCCTGTAAAATCGTTCTTGGGACGATCTCTCTTTTCTCGTTTTATTTGTAGGGAGAATTACACGGTTGGGTTATTCGCGAAACCCTAGTGGGTTTCTTCTTCCACATAAGCAGAAAGGGCCGTGGTGGGAATTAATAAACCCTAGTTGGGTAAAGCCCACCGTCAGATTTATTCCCTCCCCCACCATACACGGCTCTTACTCACGATTTTGGGGGTTTCACTTGGCAGCCATGATCTCTCTGCAACTAGTGTTATAACTTGTGTTTGGCTGGGGCAGAGTTGAACAATTGAGCGTGGATTGCATTCCCACAGAGCTCGTTTGAGAAGGACGTCTACTTTTACGTCTGCTATTATTGCCGTGGGTTTCTTCCCTCATAGATGTGGTGGGTATTAAAGCTTTCTTTACAAGCTTTAAACGCTTTCTGCCATTGAAGCTTTCTTCGCATGCTGCAACTCACGTTGGAACCATAGTCGGTCATCAACTACCGTTGGAACCTCTGCCGGATCTGCAACTTTCTGGCGGATTTCTTTTCACACACACAAAAAAGGACAGAAATAGCAACAATTTGGGCAGAAATAGCAAAAAAAAAAAAGAAACTGATTGCTATCCTTAAGTTTTTTTTTTTTAAGGAAGGATTGCTTTTGTTGGAAACAAAAGATCTCTTTCAAGGGAAACAAAAGAATCCATTGAAGCTTTCTTTGCAAGCTTTCCTCCACCGTTGAGAATCGATTTTTTTTAAGAAGATGGTGATGTGGCTTCTCGTTTGAAACAGACCCTTGTTGCTACCATCCGAACAAACTGGGACGTTTGTTACACTCTCATCAAACTCGGACGTTTGTTTCTTTTTGGGCCGAACCTACTGTTTTGGTGTTGGTCTTACATTCTCGATTATTTTTTTTGGGAATTTAACTCGAGGCCGTAGATCACTCGGAATTTGGGGGTTTACTCATGGCTTGGATTGTTGCTCATATTGGGGGTTTACTCACGGCAATTGGTGTTTTTGCCGCAAGGCTATTTCTGGCGAGAAATCTAGACAAGACTTGCAAGAAAACAGCTTTGGAAATCGCGAGTTATACAGAAAACCAAATTGTTTTGGGATTTGCAATTGGTTTTCGACCAGTTCTTGCCAACTAGTTTTGCCGACAGTTGGATAGTATGAACAACTCTCACCTCGGGTTTCGCCTTGGCTGGTTCTTTGTTCTTGGTTCACCCCCTGTAAATCCCAATAGGTTGGGTTTGGGTTTTTCCCTTGGTGGTAATCTCTTGCTGTTGGGTTTCATCTTGGATATCTCGGATTCGAGTTTGGATTTGGTTCACGACTTAGTTATTTTTATTTGGTTATCGCGCTTCGCAAATCAGGTGCACTCTTTCCATATTTTATTTTGGTAAATTTGACTAAAATGGACAAGACTGCAATTCCCTTTGAGATGGTCAAACTTTAATCGTTTGGACACACCATATAAGGAAGCTACTATGTTGGTAGATAAGGCTGAGCCTAAAAGTTTCACTGCCATGTTGGGAAAAGATAAGGCCAGTACTTCTTCGGATTGGTGGTTAGATACAGAAGCCATTTGTCATGCTTACTACTCTAAGAAATTTTTCACTGGTGTTATCGAAGTAAAGGAGACTGGAACAATGGCTAGTGGAGCAGACATGGAGGTCACTCACACTGGTACTGCGAACTTGGCCCTTTCTTCAGGTAAATAACTAACTTTATAAGATGTTAAAGTAGTTACTATTATTTTGGTATATGCACTTCATTTATATGGGGTAGAGCACCCAAGAATTTTGGTGAGGACTTTATGACCTACCCTTTGGAGAATGATCCATCATCCTATCAGGAAGTGATGAGATCTAGGGACTCTTTGTTATGGGCAGAAGCCATTCATGATGAAATGAGCTCTCTATTAGAAAATCTAACTTGACAACTAGTCGATTTGCCAAAAATGGCTAAGACTATGGACTGTAAGTAGATATTTGTATGTGCTTATACAAAATTTTGTTATGGTCATAATCAAACACCTACATTGTGACATCAAAAATTTGACAAAGTGGTAAAGAGCTTTGGGTTTTCTGATCAATTACTCTGATAAATGCTTTTACTATCATTTTGTGTCAAATAAGGTTATGATTATTTGCTTGTATGTAGATGTTACTTCTTGTTTCCAATCTCTCTGTGTGGTGATTAATGTGAAACTAACCTTGGGTAAAGAATTCGACATGAAAAGACCTCGGTGTTGTTAACACCATTCTTGGTACGAAAGTAAGTTTTTGAAAGGCAAGGAATCACCTTTGGCCTAGCCCATTATATGAAAAAATACTTTCCTTATGGGGATGCAGTGAGTGCAAACCGATTGAGACGCCATTTTGATTATACCAAGAAGCTGATCTCTAAGGCAGAGACAGTGTGTGGATCAGTTAGATTATTCTAAACTGATTGGTAGTCTCATGTTTTTTATGTGTTGCACTAGACCAGACCTAGCCTTTATAGTTGGCATGCTGAGTCATTTGACTAGCACTCCTGGCCATGAGCATAGGGATGCCCTTATACAACTGATGAGATGTTAAGAGCACTCAAAACTATGGTGGCCATCCACTTTGTGGAAGTTTATTCTGATGTATCCTGGGGCTCAGAATCAGAGGACAACAAATTTATTGCTGTTGTGTGGAAGTCGAATTGGAACTTTATGCCCTAAGTTCAGCTATAGATGACAGATAAGGGATAAAGAATCTGATTATGGTTATGGCATTCCACTGACCCAGTTAAAGATTAGTTCTTTAGTGGGTTAAGGATTAGTTCCTTATGTGTGTTCTGTGATAATCAAGCTACAACAATGGTTGTGAAGAACTCACTCTTTAATGGTAAGAGGAGACATCTTAGGCTGAAACAGGCCATATGCTGAATTATCTCAAGAACACGGGATTATCACTTTGATTGATACATAATCGAAGGATAATAGGCCGAAGCTCTCACAATAGGGACTGGCCAAAGATCGAATATTTAAAATTGTGGGGAAGATGGGGTTAAAGACCATGTAGACATGTCTTAACCTACATCCATGTTATTTTGAATTTTTCGAATCTCCCTCTCTTGGCCAAGATAAGCACTTGATATGTTTCGATGATGTTTACAATTGTTATATGTCATTCCACATTTGATGACATGTCCTTTTTGGGAAAGATTGTACATTCCAAACTTGATGATACATCTTAACTCAAATATGGATAAGATGATTGTAACATTCCAAAAAGAAACATGAAATGGTTCTTTGCAAAAGAAACTATTTGGTCTTGTTCTTTATTGAAACTTGATAATTATGAATGATTATTTGCAAAAGAAGCTGTTTAGGTCTTGTTCTTTATTGAAACTTGACAATGTTGCTTATGGTGAGAGTGATACTGATACTTTTCAGTCATTTTGGAATTGTACTAAGTTCTTCTTCCGGTAGAACTAGATACTTTCGTGAATTATGGAATTGTACTAAGTTCTTCTTCAGGTAGAACTAGATACTTTAGTGTTTTACACAAATGATTGGATTCATTTTCATGAAATCCATATTTGGTAATTCACAGGGATTGGCGAAAAAGGAGGAGCTTGTCTTGATTTGGACTTTGTTGAAGATGACTTACTTAAATCTTCTAAAGTCATAAAGACTATGCTTTTATTTCAGTATGTATAGAGTTCACTTTTTTGTGGAACTTTATTTTGGATCTCGATAAGAATCATATCCCATGAATGAATTCCTCTAAGATCAGTGGGGTTCACTTATATGTGAAACTACCTTTTGGTTGAGTTTAGCTTGTTGTATATCTAAAACTCTTGGTTTGTCATAAAAGGATTCGTGTTTTCAGTTGGATTACAGATCTTTTATGATATAGAACATATGGTGATGTGGATGATTCAATATTTTGTTTTGAACATTACACTATCTATCTATTGGATTGTGCTATATGTAGAACATAGGAGGAGATTGTTGGGTATATAATATAACCCATGTATGTTCTAATATAAGCCCAATAAGATAATGGACCGGTGTAGTGGGCTTATTTTGGGCTAGAGCCAACTAACCTATTAAAACCCTAGTGTATCTAATATATATAGGGGCTGGAGGCAACAAACTTGGTATTCCAAACTAGATACCTTGGGTGTAATGCTTCAAGCAACCTCTTGCTTGACCTAATTCCTCTAACAGGAAGTGGGCTAAAGAGGAGGGTGATGCAGACAAAATTCATAAATTCAAATTCAATGGCAAGGGATTTATGAAATTCCACTGTTTGGATTGAATGATTGATAGATTTCTTGCCTGCAATAGAATCCAAGTTGGTGAGTGTAAGAAGAGGGCACCAAAGGACCTCTGTTCTTCCTAGCGATTTGGAAAATTGATGCCGCTGACACCACTGACAGACTGCATCTTTGAGGTTATCAGCCAATCTGCAGGAAACTAACGTGTTTGAATCCATTTTCAGAAATGCAGAGAAACTGAACAAATGTAAGAATGGATGGTTGTGCTGAGAGATAACTCTAATTGGATGCCTATCTTTACTCTAAACCAGAGGAAGTGCATTCCAAATAAAATTCCAAATGTTTCTCTATAAAGGTTCTTTAAATGTGTTGCTTACTACATTCTATGGGTCATCCAATAAGCTATTTTGGTGTCGAATAGGCCATTTGCACAGAAGGACCAAATCAGCTTGTGGGGTTTAGGGGTACCACAGAATGTCGTTTTTTAGTTTGCATTTGCCATGTCCAGTTTCAAGGTGGCATTCTTTGATGGGATCATTGTATGTTCCACCTATGATGCTCACCTTGGATCGGACCAGAGACCCTTCGTTGAGTTATGGATTGATTAGTGTTAGTATTTTAATACTAAAGAAAATTAAAATGAAAAGACATTTGCTTTTGCAAAAGCTTCTTTTTAATTTTGAACTTCCCACCCAAAATTCAAAATGTCAAATTGATTCTATTCTCTTGTACTTTCCCACCAAAATCATTTAAACTTTTGAAGGTAGCTCTCTTACCTCTTAAAAGTTTAGTCCAAGATGGGAAGTTGAGAAAAATTCTCCCATCCATATAAGAGGGAGTGTTGAGCAAAGGCTTGGGCCTTTCAAGGGCATTCAATTTGTTTGCCTTTGGTGTTTTACAAAGAACAAGATCAAATAAAAAAAAAACACACACACACGCGTGCGCGCGCGCCGAGCCGTGCCGTGTCGGGTCGGGGCGCGGGCGCGTGTGTGTTGGGTTTTCTAAACGGATTTTTTATTTATAAATCCAACGGTCATGTCTCTTCAGTTTTAACTTAATCCAACCGTTACAACCCTCTTAAGTAACGTTTAAAAAAAAAAACGGCAATTTTTTAAATGACGTTTTTAAAAAGAGGTGTCTTCAACAGACACGTTTTCTCTATAAAAAGAGATTGTTTCCAACGTCTTGAAATACAGTTCTTACATCTGTTTTAGAATCTCTCTTTGGTTTAAAAAAAAAACAGATAGACGAGCCTTTCATCTCTGCTGATTCGTTTTTCCATCTCTATTGAGTCGTTTGCAAAAACAGAACAGTTTCCTTTCTGTTATTTTTGTTTTCTTTTCTCTGTTCTGTTTTATTTGTTGGGCATTCGGAGTGTTCGCTGTTTGGTTCGGATCTATCTGATTGTGCACTTCAGATAGATAGCGACGGTGCGTCGGGCTGTTGTATCCTGGGGGTGATTGCGTTCGGATCTGTTGCACCGGAGGGTTTTCCGCAGAGGCGCAAAATCACCTTAAAGAAAGCGACCTAGTCCGTGCCTCAACTCGCCGCATTGAAAAGGTTATACTAATCATCTATTCTTTCTGTTTTTCACAGAAATCAGTAAACAGGTACGCCATATTATTTATATTAAGAGGAAAATCTCCTAACAATTTTCAGGTGATTCTCGTTTCTGTTTTCCTCTTTCTAAAATATGGCATCCCATGATGAGATTATATCGGATTCCTCAAATCCGAATAAGCCTTTTCGATTTAGTGGTGCTAATTTTAAGAGATGGAAGAAGAAAATGTTTTTCTATTTATCCACCAAGAAAGTAGCCCATGTTTTGGAAGACCCAAAGCCTTGGCGATCAGAACTTGAACCAGTTAGATCTACTTTGAAAAAGAACTGGACAGATTCTGATTTCCTATGCTAAAACTTTATTCTCAATTGCCTATCCGACGAATTATACGATTTTTATAGTGACTGTAAGGATTCCATGACACTTTGGGAAGCCTTACAGAAGAAGTATGATACGGAAGAGGCCGGGTCTAAAAAATATGCTGTAAGTAAGTATTTTCGATATTACATGGTAGATGAGAAGACGGTGATTTCTCAAACTCACGAGTTGCAAAAACTTGTTCATGACATTCTAGCAGAAGGAATGATCATAAGTGAACAATTTCAAGTTGCAGCCGTGATTGACAAATTACCCCCTTCTTGGAAAGAATTCAGAAATTCCCTTCTTCATAAAACTAAGGAATTATCTATGGAAGGTCTTCTTGTTCGTCTTCGGATCGAAGAAGAAAACCGTAACCAAGATAAGAAAGAAGGGAATACTGAAATTGTAACTAATGTGAATGTCATTTCTGAAGTTAAGAACCAAAATCAGAAACCGCAAGTGAATCTGAAGCCCAAAAAGAAGTTGAAGAAAAAGCAACAGAACCAAAACCGAGGTACCTTCAAGCGTCCCAACCAAAACACAACTTCTGGAAAGAATGACTATTCCAAAATTGTGTGCTATATTTGTGGGCTCAATGGTCATATTGCACGGATGTGTCGACGAAAGAAGACTGCACCAATCCCTCAAGCCAACGTGATAGAAGAGCCACTTGTGGCTATGATCACTGAAGTGAATTTCGTTGGAGGATCTGAAGGGTGGTGGGTCGACACTGGTGCGTCCCATCATGTGTGTTTTGACAGGAAGTGGTTCAAGACGTATGCTCATGCAGATAATGAGAAGAAGGTGCTTCTAGGGGACTCGCATACAATAAAGGTACTCGGTGTTGGGGACGTTGAACTTTGCTTCACTTCAGGGCGGAAAGTGATACTGAAGGATGTTCTTCATACTCCAGACATGAGGAAGAACTTAGTTTCTGGTTTTCTTCTTAACAAGGCTGGTTTTAAACAAACCATAGAGTCTGACCAGTATGTTGTAACCAAGTTTGGATCTTTTGTTGGTAAAGGATATGCATGTGATGGAATGTTCAAACTGAATGTTGAAATAATGAATGAAAGTGATTCTTCTGTTTACATGCTTTCTTCTGTTAATTCATGGCATGCTAGGTTGTGTCATATAAATAGGAAATATGTACATAACATGAGTGTATTAGGTATGATTCCTAAAGTAGTCTTAGAAGAATTTAACAAATGTGAAATATGTAGTAAGGCTAAAATTTCTAGAAAGCCTTTCAAAAGTGTTGAAAGGAATTCAGAACTTTTACACTTAATTCATAGTGACATTTGTGAGTTAGACGGTATCTTGACCCGTAGTGGTAAAAGATACTTTATAACCTTTATAGATGATTTTTCTAAGTATACAATCATTTATTTAATTAGACATAAGAGTGAAGCCTTAAAAATGTTTAAGAAATACCTATTAGAAGTAGAGAACCAATTCAATAGGAAGATTAAGAGACTAAGAAGTGATAGAGGAGGTGAATATGAATCATTAGAATTCACTGACTTTGTTAAGTCATTAGGAATTATACATGAAACAACCGTTCCTTACTCTCCCGCTTCAAATGGGGTTGCAGAAAGGAAAAATAGAACACTAGTGGAACTTACGAATGCTTTACTCCTAAGTTCAGGAGCCCCTTCTAACTTATGGGGAGAAGCAATTCTAATTTCCTGCTATGTTCTTAATAGAATTCCTAATTACAAAACTAAAGTCTCACCTTTTGAATTTTGGAAAAATAAGAAACCCAATGTGAGTTACTTTAGAGTTTGGGGATGTTTAGCTTATGTAAGACTTCCTAATATTAAGAGACCCAAATTATGAAGTAGAGCCATAGAGTGTGCCTTTATGGGTTACTCACTTACAAGCAAAACATATAGGTTTTTAGACCTAAATAACAGTGTAATAATAGAGTCAATGGATGCTGAATTCTTTGAAGATAAATTTCCTTTTAAATCTAGACATAGTGGGGGTACCGTGACTATTGGAGATAGTGGGGGCACCGAGCCTAGGACTGAGGTAAACCCTGAAGTAGAAATTGAACCTAGGAGAAGTAAAAGATCCAAAATAGCCAAGGATTTTGGCTCTGATTTCTATGTCTTTAGTTTGGAGGGAGATCCTTCTTCTTTAGAGGAAGCTTTGTCCTCGTCAGATGCTGACTTTTGGAGAGAAGCTGTCAATGATGAGATGGAGTCTCTGATGTCAACCCAGACTTGGAAATTAGTAGATTTACCACAAGGATTTAAGACCATAGGGTGTAAATGGATTCTTAGAAGAAAATTGAAACCAGATGGAACCATAGACAAATATAAAGCTATGCTTATTGCTAAAGGCTTTAGGCAAAAAGAAAATATAGATTTCTTTGATACATACTCTCCGGTTACTAGGATTACATCCATTAGAGTTTTGATTGCAGTGGCTGCAATCCATAATCTGGTAATTCATCAAATGGATGTAAAGACTGCTTTCTTAAATGGTAGTCTAGAAGAGGAGATATATATGGACCAACCTAGTGGTTTCATATCTCCAGGTCAAGAAAATAAAGTATGTAAGTTGGTGAAGTCACTGTATGGACTTAAACAAGCACCAAAACAGTGGCATGAAAAATTTGATAATGTTATTATATCAAATGGTTTTAAAATCAATGAAAGTGATAAGTGTATATATTATAAGTATATTAATACTTATTGTATTATTATTTGCTTGTATGTTGATGATCTTTTAATTTTTGGTTCTAACTTGGAAATAGTTAAACAAACCAAAAATCTATTAAAGCAAAACTTTTATATGAAAGATCTAGGAGAAGCAAATGTAATTTTAGGGATTAAAATTACAAGATCTGATAGTGGTATATCTTTAGACCAGTCCCATTATATAGAAAAGATACTTAAAAAGTATAAGTACTTTGATTGTAATCCAGTATGTACTCCTTTTGATCCTAGTATTAGATTGTATTCTAATGAAGGTGATAGTGTTAATCAAAAAGAGTATGCTAATATTATTGGTAGTTTAAGGTATGCTACAGACTGTACCAGACCTGATATAGCATATGCGGTAGGCATATTATGTAGATATACTAGTAATCCAAGTATAGAACATTGGAATGCTATATCACGAGTCATGAGATACCTTAAACGAACCATTAATAATGGGATTCACTACCATAGGTTTCCTGCTGTTCTAGAGGGTTTCAGTGATGCCGATTGGAATACTTTATCAGAAGATTCCAAGGCTACCACTGGGTATGTATTTACTATTGGTAGTGGTGCAGTTTCTTGGAGATCCAAGAAACAGACTATTATTGCTCAGTCCACTATGGAATCTGAGTTGATTGCACTAACCTCTGCATGTGAAGAGGCTAGTTGGTTGAGAAATATTTTATCTGATATACCTATTTGGGAAAGACCTGTTCCCGCTATTTTGATTCACTGTGACAGCACAGCTGCTATTGGAAGAGTACATAATAAGTACTATAATGGAAAGTCGCGACAGATACGCCGGAAACATAGTACTGTGAGAGAATTGATTTCTAATGGATCAATCACCATTGACTTTGTGAGATCTGGTGATAATTTGGCAGATCCCTTAACTAAGGCCTTGTCAAGGGAGAAAATCTGCAATACATCGAGGGGGATGGGACTAAAGCCCATTTATAAATAGTTACCTATGATGGATACCCAACCTAGGGACTGGAGATCCCAAGAACTAGGTTTTCAATGGGAAAAACGAGTCATAGTGTAACTTGTGGACGATCATGCTGTTTTCAAGTTTATCTCAAAGTCCATCCCTATAGTGTAACTCAAGTATGATATCTTGAAGCGTTTGGAAGGTTGAGTTATTACTCTTAATGAGATCTATAGCTCGTATGAGTGGGATGTATAGGCTACAGGAGCATCCTTGATAGACTCACCTACATGTTAGCGCGGAAGTGGGCCGCTTCCAAAGAGAATAAGGGCTTGTTCTCTTATGCTTACATGAAAACTGGGATGTAGCACATGGCCGTAATGTGCGAGCTTTTTTGGAACCAACTGAATACTTTATGTATCATGTGTGTGGTGTACGTCTCTCTGTACCCAAGGATTGTAGTTCAAGACATAGTCACTGTCAATTCCTTACAGTTAGAATGCACTAACACTAAGTAAAGGTTCAAGACATAGTCACCTTTATTATACGTGATACTTTGCTGATTGCCCAGCGTAAAGTTTTACGAGTATTTTTTCTATTAAAATAAGTGGGGGATTGTTAGTATTTTAATACTAAAGAAAATTAAAATGAAAAGACATTTGCTTTTGCAAAAGCTTCTTTTTAATTTTGAACTTCCCACCCAAAATTCAAAATGTCAAATTGATTCTATTCTCTTGTACTTTCCCACCAAAATCATTTAAACTTTTGAAGGTAGCTCTCTTACCTCTTAAAAGTTTAGTCCAAGATGGGAAGTTGAGAAAAATTCTCCCATCCATATAAGAGGGAGTGTTGAGCAAAGGCTTGGGCCTTTCAAGGGCATTCAATTTGTTTGCCTTTGGTGTTTTACAAAGAACAAGATCAAATAAAAAAAAACACACACACGCGCGCGCGCGCCGAGCCGAGCCGTGCCGTGCCGGGTCGGGGCGGGGCGTGTGCGTGTGCGTGTGCATGCCGTGTCTTCAGTTTTAACTTAATCCAACCGTTACAACCCTCTTAAGTAACGTTTAAAAAAAAAAAACGGCAATTTTTTAAATGACGTTTTTAAAAAGGTGTCTCTACTGTTTTAAAGAGGTGTCTTCAACAGACACGTTTTCTCTATAAAAAGATATTGTTTCCAACGTCTAGAAATACAGTTCTTACATCTGTTTTAGAATCTCTCTTTGGTTTAAAAAAAAAAACAGATAGACGAGCTTTTCATCTCTGCTGATTCGTTTTTCCATCTCTATTGAGTCGTTTGCAAAAACAGAACAGTTTCCTTTCTGTTATTTTTGTTTTCTTTTCTCTGTTCTGTTTTATTTGTTGGGCATTCGGAGTGTTCGTTGTTTGGTTCGGATCTATCTGATTGTGCACTTCAGATAGATAGCGACGGTGCGTCGGGCTGTTGTATCCTGGGGGTGATTGCGTTCGGATCTGTTGCACCGGAGGGTTTTCCGCAGAGGCGCAAAATCACCTTAAAGAGAGCGACCTAGTCCGTGCCTCAACTCGCCGCATCGAAAAGGTTATACTAATCATCTATTCTTTCTGTTTTTCACAGAAATCAGTAAACAGGTACGCCATATTATTTATATTAAGAGGAAAATCTCCTAACAATTAGAAGGCGCAATCCTAGGCTGGCATGCAAAATTCATGTATTCATGGCACTTGAATCCATGACCTCATTGCCAGGTTTGCTGGGATAATTCTTACCAATTAAGAATGTGCAATCCATACTTTTGGGTGCCAAAAAAAAGAAAGAAAGAAAAGTTGCTCAACTCAGCTGGAGAAACAAGACCTCAGTTCGATTTTTTGCTTTCGGACAAAGCCAATCAGGTAATTTTGTTTAAAAGATTTGACTTGGAGAAAGCCCAGGATATGCTTGATTAGTTTTACATTGAATATGTTCTTTGTAATTAATAGCTTCTTTTTTTTCGAATGATTCTGTAATTAATAGTTGGGTGCATTTCTAAAGCCGGCCAGAGCAGATCTTGTCATTGAGAATACAAACTCCCCAATTTCAGTCCAGTAGAGGCATCTGCCAAGGTGACCCTATATCTGATAAAAGTATTGAGGCTCTACTCTCTCTCCCAAGCACCTCAATATAAACTTATTGTCTTGATTCGGACCTCGACATCGACCACATATATCTCACCTTGAAAGTTTTCATGTGGGAGGTAAGTACCTTAACTCAAAAAGGGTTTTAGCCATTACTTTATAATCTTCTAGTTACTAAAGATAATGGCAATTATACAACCGAAGATTTTCAAGATAAATGGAAGAGAACCAAGGATAGAAAGATATACATTGTGATTAAGGAATTAGTTAGCTTGGAGAATGCCTCTCTAATTTAGGGTGTCCAAAGTTTCCTAGTACTTTCCCACAAATTGTTGGTTGGATCGAAAGTGAATGAACATGGAAGTCCGCTACTAGAGGTATTGCCAGTATTACCTTTACCACAGATAATTTATCCACCGGTACATGTATGCTTATACAGATAGTGTTATGTAACCACCGCCACATGTTACTTATACTTATAGTGTTATGTGACTGCAGCAATATGTATGCAGGTGAAAATCGACTTTCTTGCAGTGATCATGTGTGTTCATATGGCTGTTGTGAAGATGACCCAAGTTGCATGCTGACAAATGCTTGATGAAAATTAATGTTGGGATTGCTATTCATAGATCTCGTGTATCAAAAGAAACACTTGAGGGCATTGTGGTTGTCTTTCTGATAGATATGGCATTCGTGTTTGCCCGTGTGGCCCTTGACGAGATGAGTTTGGATGAGTCTGATTTGATTGGTTTCCATTGAATGTACTGGCGAGTGACCAAGATGGATTGAGTGCCTTGTAATTGAAATTATTTGAGGATGATCTGAGACCATTGTAGGGGTACAACCATATCATAGTCGTACCCCCAACAACTTGGTATCCATTTTCGCTGCTCTGTAGCGGTCACCCTTTGTTCCAAGTACTTCAAACTTCTAAGATTGGTTCGAATCTGAATTTTTCGATGCAGTAAGTATGTTCTACCAGTTGATTAGGGGTGCAACTTTGGTTGGGTCAGTTGAGGGTTTGCTAAAAAATGAACTGGAATCTCCTTAGCTTGCTATTCTAAGATTCTAGCCAATATGCTAAGAGTCCTATCAAATCTCCATTTACTAAATATAAAATAAGGTAACTACGTAACACACGCCGATCTAGATATCCAAACCAATTTATTGCACTCTAAGTGGGACCTATCTACGCATGTATCAGAATAAACCCGAACCTGACCCCATTTGATGGTAAAGTTCAACCCGGATCCCCAAAAATAACACCAGGATTGATGGTTTGAATCACAACCATCATTTCCTTTTTGTAAGTTGGTAGGGCCGTATTTCGGCAGGATGAGGCTTTGCTAAAATATGGTATTAACACTGTCCCAAATGTCCTTGTAAAGTCTATTGGGGCAGAACGGTAAGTGAGCCGCATGTTGGAGCATTGGTGAGTCCAAAGGGCATTACTAAAAACTTATAATGGCTTTCACGAGTCTTAAATGCCTTGAGTATATCCTCAGTTCGCACAAGAATTTGGCAAGATTCAAATTCATGCTGTAGATGTAATTTTGAGAAGAATTTTGCCCCATGTAATTCATATTCGGCTGGGTCGCATCGGACACAGATGACTATGACAAAAGTGTTCGACGGTTTGGGTCCGTTCATACCATTGGAACCATTGATTGGATTCTCCTTGTAAACTAATAACACCGGATATGTTGGTTCTGCACAACGTAACGAGGATAAACTAAGCAAGCATAATGGGCTTGGATTGGATTTCCTCTCAATCGAGGAAACAAACATCAACTAAGCAAACATAATGGGCTTGGATTGGATTTCCTCTCAATCGAGGAAACAAACATCGTAATCCACTCAGTCTATCGACGGATTGCTGCTATGGTTTAAGATAGCTTCATGGTCTGGTTTATCTCCTTATTGATGTTGGAGTTTTCCTTGAAAAGAACGTTGTTGTGTGTCAATCTTGAGTCTATATCTTCTATCTCTGTTGGTAGCCATGGAATGTGGGCTTTGTTACCAATTGTTAGGAGTCTGGTAGCGAAGAGGTGCTATCAGACTACCAACTGATTGTAAATTTGTAATGCATTTGATGTTAAAGTATAAAAGATTAACAACAGGTTAAGCTTTTGGAGTAATTGGTAGTTTCACATGGCATCAGAGCCAAAGGTCATGAATTTAAACCTCTTGATAGCAAAAATCCATATGCAATGGCCAAATCCAAAAGAAGGGCCACATGTGCCACGTGTAGGCCAACCCTGAATAGAGGGTCACACGTTACAGGGAGTGTTAAAAGTATAAAAATTTCACACAATAAAAGACATATATTCCCTCCTGCATTTTCCTCACACTTTGCCTTAGCAAAAGAAAATAATAGAAAATGAAGCCTCAGGCTCAGGTCATGTTTGGCAACCATGAATTTTGTTTCCATGGACTTCGTTTATGAAGTAGTGAGGTGGGGAAATGAGAGGGTAAGAGTGAGGAGAGGGTGAGAAGCAGCTTAAAAACAGGAAAACAATGTATCCTCACCTCACTCAAATCCCTCTCAGGTCTTTTTCCTCTCCCGCCCTTCCTCACCAGTGGGTACGCTAATTTTCCATGGAAAAAAAATTCATGGTTGCCTTATTAGAACATATTTTCTATAAAAGCACCAAATTACTGCCAAGCCACAATATCATGGTCTCCTCTTTTGTTAGTTTCACAAGTGATTTGGCAATTGGTCTAGTAATTATCAAAAAATTAGCAGATTTTTGTTGATAAATTTTAATCTATGGAGTATTTTGTAATTTTTCCAAGAAATAAACCTGTACTTAGTTAATAGTCAAACACTACAGACAACATTTTTTCTTCCGTTTGAATACATTTTGAAGGAAATATTTATCCTCTATTTACTAATATAAAAACGAAAAAGGCATGTTTCTGTTCTATGAGTTTCTTCTCCTTACAAGTGAAACGATGAGAACACCCTTAAATTATATAGCCAACTAAGAAGCAAAAAAAGTACATAGAATAATTGTCAAAAAAAAACAAGTGAAATTCAACAAGCTCGTAGAGAGAGATGGTGGATTTTCATGAATTCAATCGGATAATTCTCCTTGTCACCACTGCCTAAAGAACCCGTTGCGACTTCATCGGCATCTTCATCATCATCACTGTCAATGCTGTTATCGGATACAAACCATCAAACAAATTTCCTTTCTATTTATTGTTCTTGAAACAGTGATTGATCAACTTCTACGGGATTAGGACTACAATGCCTTATTTTGTTTTATAGTAATGAATTTGGGCTTGTTTCTGTGATTTTTTTTCTCTTCTTGGATATATAAATATACAATCAACCCCTATTTCTACTTGGTCATCAATGTTAATAAAACTGATCTTTCAGATATAGACACATTGTATATCGATGTCGTGGACCCTATTTCTAAGTTGGTTGTCAATGGAAATATAACTAATCTTTCAAATATAGACACATTATATATCAGTGTAATAAAACTTGGACTCGGAAGAGAAATTGGCCAAGGTAAAATGAAATCAATTCAGGCGAGTCAATGATTGGCGTGGTCGATTTTTCATTAACTCATGTGCGAGTCAGTCACATGAGTTTTGACTGACTTGAGAGAGAAAAACTCGGTCTCAGACAAGAACTAGACCAGAGTAAAAGGGAGTTGACTCAGACAAATCAATAATTGGGTCGGGGAGGATTTAAGGTGTTACATATGTTATATCACAGACCTTACTTCCTTTCGGTAATGAATGAATATAGAACTAGTTTACAATATTATCTATGTTATATGGCTATCGCATTGGGTTGACATGTTTGTGGTTTCACCTTAAGGGATAGAGATGAGTACTGCAAGTTCCACATTTAGGGTAATAAACGAGTACCACATCATTTAAGGTTTATATTAAGATAGGTTTTAGATTACTTTTTCTGTCTGATTTAGACCATTTCCCATCAGTGAAACTCTGGCCATTTTTATCCATTCTGCAAACTGTTTCTAGGTCATTTTTATCGGCCACTCTTTTTCAGCACCATATTGGTCAAGGGGGTGACATCAGAGTCATCAGTAACCTCATCTGGCTCCCAAAACCACTAATGTAAGCAATGAACCCTATGAAAATTTATCCCTGGAATGGGGATATTTTGGTCAATCTATTACGACAATTTTTTTTTCAAAGTAACTTGCTATGGGAGGCATGGCAATCTCCCAAGCCATGATACATACACACAAGGGAGACACATTATCCTAAATAGCCTTCCTTTGTTTCCTAGCAAATAACAGAAACTGTGGTTGCATTTTTGCCCGCATTTGTGTAGTCTGATATTGTGGTTATAGGTAAAAGCCTTTTAAAACAATGCCATTAGCAGACGAAATCAGTAACTGAGGTAGTAAAAAAAAATAGCAAACTCCCAAGAAGCAATTTTGGTTGAATTTTTATGATTTTATTCCATAATTGGCAATAAATAGCCAATGTTCAGATAATAATACTAGAAAGAGAAACATCATTTTAAAGACCCCAAAGTGAACATTGAGCTCTGGAGAACAATATTCTTAACCTATTCTTAAAAAATCTAAAAGGAATAAAAAATAGTCCTCATACCTTTTTGTAGGAGTTGATCATCAATAAAATCTTACGCAATAAATCAGATGCATCTTTATCATCCTTTGCTGGTTTGTTCCAATCCTGAAAGTGATGGAGGCTTCCTGTAAAATCAGTGAAAAGCCCATCGACTCCAATGGTGTTTATCCAGTAATCATATTCTGCATATGGGTCCTGGTGAAAGTTCCAGTGTAAGTACATGTTCTCATTCCTGTATGTGTATGGATGAACCTGAAAGAGTCATAAGAACATAAGAAAAAAATCATAGAAAGATGATAAATCTCTTGCAGATAAGAGCCCTACAATTCAGAATAATAGAACTAAAAGGAAAAGGAAACTCTGACAAGTAAACGGATCCACAGACAGAATACATTGGAAAATACCAATGCCATGTATGTGACTGTGATTTGATGCACATGAAGCATATGCTATGTGACAAATATCTCTGATATTTTCAAAATATAGCGATTTTATCGTGATATTTTGATAAAACAACAAAATCCCGAAATAATCTCGAGAATTTAAAAAAATATAGCGATATTTTCATTTATCGCAATAATATCACAATAACGTCGTGATATTTTTATGATATTTTATTTTATTTTCTTAATGCTTATATTTTTAAATATTTTTATTTTATCAATTTTCCCAATATAAACCCCAAAAATTAAAAATAAAATTAATATATCCTGAGATTTTCCCTTGCTGGGAAATTCCCGAGAATGATATTTGTGAGATAGAGCATATGAAGGCTTTATATGGTTTAGGGCTACGAAATCATATTCATACTCATCACTACCTAGTACATGCTCAATTCAATCTACATAGTCTGCAATTTGTCACATTCCTGATGGAATTAATAGAAAAAAATCCTAAATTAGCCACTCAACTCAATCAGTGCAGAGCCATGTTTGAAAACTCTTACTTGGATCACCCAAGGTAAAAGATAATATTGATTCGAGTGAGTCAATGATTGATGCAGCAAGATTCTTATTGACATGCAAGAGGAGTTTTTTATTGACTCAGTAGGGTCATAGCCAAGTCGACTCAGGGGAGTTAATAAATGACTCATAAAGAGTGGTCCAGAATTCGGTGTGCATTACATGGACTTGGTAAATTGGTGCTTCTTTGAATGAGAAGAGTTTTAATAGTGGGAGTGAGATGAGACCGCCATGATCTGATCAAGTTATTACATATTGTACCATTGGGTCTATGATATGCTAATTTTGACATCAATGAGAACTAACATATGTATGTGGTTTGTGCTTTGATTCAATGAAATATGATAAGGCCCTTCAAAAAAGTACTCTTCTTTAAAAAAAAAGTGATAGAAGGGATGAAATGGCTGGCTTTGGTCTGAGTGAATGCAAAATTAAAACATTTCAGTATCGTAATGCTTTTTTTTGTGCCTTTTTTTGTTCATCTTCAAAAAGGGCATCATCCAGGAACAAGTATTTCATCTTCAAAAAGGGCCTTTTTTTGTTCTTTTTGAGAATAACTACAAAACTAAAGACAGCACAAAACTAGTATTATGCTCCCCAAGATATCCTCTGGACTAGAGGAAAGGAACACCCAATCTTAATAGTTAGCTGATCAACACCAGCACAAAAAGGGTCTTAGCTCTATTCAGATTTTCATCAATTTCAACTAATGTTTAGAAGTAGCCAGTGATCTTATTCGCATCTGATGTATAGCTTAATATCTACCTAATATGGGTGCATGCAAAAATGAAGGTTTCTTCTTTTCTGTATGCGCAACTAGGTATGTAACACACTATTACATACAATGCCAAGAGAGCAAGATAAAATACCTGTAGGTCCTTGGCATGAGCTCGGGCAACAAGGTCTGTGGGTGTCAACAAATAATTGTTCTGTGTACCCACTAATGTATCTTTCCATGGGCCAATGCCCACCACATACTCCTTTATGAATTCGAAGTAACTGTCTGAAGTAATTTCCCAATATGACTGCATGTTACCCATAGGAATTTTCATAAGCAAATGTTAGACAAATAAAATTTTGATCAAGTGTAAATAATAATGGCAATAATATAAACAATATAGTCGCAACAGCAACCAAGTAAAATTATGAGATGAGACAACATAGCCGATAGAGGTGGACATGACACTTTTGCATGCTTTTACATATGAACTCTCTCTCTCTCTCTCTCTCTCTCTCTCTCTCTCTCTCTCTCTCTCTCTCTCTCTCTCTCTCTCTCTCTCTCTCTCACCATGGTATCAGAGCCTGTCTGAGACCCAAGAATTCATATTCTCGGTCTCCACGGACGGTATCTCTCCTCTCTAAATTTCGTATGGTTCTTATTGATTGGATTGAAGAAAAGGTATTTATCCACTTGTGTCCGTATGGCCGTGTGATTGACAACATCAACCGTACAGCTCCTAGGCACCTTTTAATCCCATCCAAGCCTTTGATCATATAAAAGATCCTTATTTTAGGTGATTATTAAAATACATATTATTGTTTTTTTTTTTTTTTTTGGGCAAAATTTTGAGGGGTTGATTGGAAAACCCAGTTTTTTTTTTCTTTTTTTTTTTGGGAAACAAAAGTTTGGTGAAGATCTTCAGATTTAGATCTCTCATGCATGCATCGATGAATCTGATAGGATCATACCATTGTCTGGGAGAAATAGGACGTGACTTTGGGAAGATTGGAGGATTATTATTGGAGATGTGTTGATTCTCCATCCCCATTATTGCTGCCCTCCTTTAAGTTTTGAAGGTTGCAGTTAGGCTTTAGAAATCCTATGTTGTATGACTTGTAGAGCATCTTCTCTCTAGTTTGTGATGTCTAGTATGATGTTTATGGTTTGTGCGGTGAAGTGTTTGATATTTAATGGCTGAAGAACAATCATCAAATATGACCATTGGGTGTCAAGAAATGGGAACTTTTTAGTTCTAATCATATGAAAAATCCTACTTTCAAATCAATACAGTTAGGCTAAATGGAATGAATGTCAAATTATTTAATGGAACAATCTTGGTTTCGGTATGTTTTTTGGTAGGGATGTAAACGAAATTTTTTTATTGTTTCGTGTCGGTTTCAGTGGAAATTTAAAACTATATTGATCGCTACTCTTTACATTCAATAGGTGTCAATTAGCTGATGTGTTCACTAAGTCTCTTACGAGAAATCAGCTTCTTACTCTTCCAAGTCGCAAATGATTGATGGACATCTTTCCCAAGCTTGAAGGGGAGTGTTCATGAAGCACATACCATATTGCTATTTTTAATTTCATACGTAATTTGCTTTAGAAGCCACTTAAGGGTTTTTTTGAATGGTGAAGCAACTTAAGGCTCTAATAAAAGAGAATTGCCACAATAGGAATAGCTCACGATTTCTCTCCACTTAGGCACTTAGGCCCTGTTTGTTTAAGATTATGACAACCGTTGTGAGTGATAAACCGATTATTGGACTCAAATTTAAGTCTAATTTTGAGTCCAATAATCAGTTTGGCACTCACAATAGGTTGTCATAATCTTAAATGAACGGGGCATTACCTTTTATTTATCTCTATTCTTTTTCCTCCCTTGTTCAACTTAGCAGTCTTTTCATGACTCAGATCAAGGACACTGCTTCTACTTCAAAAATGATATTGTATTTAAACCAAATTTGCAGTGCTTTCTGGTTTCAATGTACAGATAACTCTCGCGCGCTTGTATGGGAGAGAAAATATTCTTTCCCCATAGAGAATCTGACACCGCTTTACCATATGACCTATATATTGGGGTTCATCCAACATCTCTAACTACTTTGGACATTAGATATTTTATTTCATAACTGCAAATGATATTGTCTCACTAGTTTATTTAATACGAGGTTGTAAATGTTTTCATAACCATCCATATAAATATGATGCCCTAAGAAATAGAGAGCCAAAGACAAATCTGTACTACGAGAAAAAAAATCCCACTTTTATTATTACAAGGAAAGAAACTTTGGTCTTTCTAGCTAAATCAGATAATGACTCCCAAGAGTCCAAGTATCACATGCACACTTACTTGATTAAACTCTTATTAGGCAGGATGTAAAAAATATCAGAATGTAGTCAGGCTCCAAAATAAATTATCAAATTCCATTCATTCCTCTTATCTGTTAGGACTAGGCAAGTTCCATTCAAATCATTCCTCTTATCTGTTAGGAGTAGGTAATATAAGTTAACAAGAAACAATATAAGGGGGAAGAGATGAACCTGATTTGTATCTTGAGTTGGCACTGTTACATCATCGATTAAGAAGATTTTGGGCGAATCCGTCAGGTTTGAAATATATATAAGTGAGGTTGGAGCAAACGACTGGATAAATACTGGTTTCTTTAGCCAATCTTTTGACATATAGGCACCTTTGTATCCATATTCCAGAAGTTTCTGTACAAACTTGTCTTCAAACTTCTTTCCATCACTCCATTTGACCTGTCGAAAGTAACATCCTTAACTGCATGTATTGAAATGTTGTCCAAAAGCTACAAGATTTGATGGGGAGAGGCAAACCATTTGCTAATACAGTAAGGGTATACAACGAAGTATAAACCACAATGCAGTCCCTTCCTCATTTAAGAATTGGCTAATCATGAAGTGTACATTCCATTACTAACTATTTCAAGCAACAAATAGCAAGGAAAATCACTTACATGCTGATTGATGAAAACTGGGTTCTTAATCTCTGGATAGATCCCAACAACTCTGGGGGCATCCAACGCAATTGAAATGAATTCATCAAATGTAATAATTGTGAATTTCCCTGCATGACACGTTTGAATGAGAGACTGTCATCTGGTGTTATTCAATCAGGTAGAAGGGAAGGGATAAAACTAGTTTTAAGTGGCTAATGAAGAACAAAGGTTTTCTGTACACAATGCGTGGAGCAAAAGCAAATCACATGAGAAGATGCCCATATCCAACATCAACAACAACACAAGGACTATGTTAGTAGATTTTACCACGTATCATAGCATGTCACTGTTAAACCTTCCTTGATGTATCGTAAGATAGTTTCAGGCAGTTTCTTTCCTTGGAATTAAATTGCTTATGTGTAAATGGCAATGATAGGAATCTAAAGCAGCGCCTTGAAGTGTACCAAAGGAGACAACAAGGACTCAACTCCAAAGACCTTGTCTTGACTTGGCTTGGCATGAGAATGATGGGAGAGGGTGGGGTGATTCCCTAGATAATGGGGACATTTGTCTTGCCTTTTAGTTGTAAGAGTAGTTTGGTCTTATTTGGTCTTTTATTTTTAATTCACTTAAGTCATTTAAGTGAACCAAGAGGGCCCACACATGTTTAATTCACTTGAGTCATTTAAGTGACCCAAGAGGTCCCATAAAACACTTGCGATATGAGGGAGAGTTCAAATTTTTTAGGGGCTAGAATCCTATTAATATTATTTAAAGTTCTGTTTTTACTTTTTACGTGTTTAGTCAAATAAGGAGTCCAAGATTTCGGTGAATAAGAGTCAAAGTCTTGTCTATGTGGCAGCTTGAGATTGGTCTTTAAAATTTGAAGTGGGAATAAGACTAGAATCCTAAGAGCCCACAACCAAATTTTCATGGGGTTTGCTTTGCATATAAATATGCAAGGCCTTTAGAATTTTATGATATTCAGCTTGCTTGGTACAGACCTAATACTTTGGAGTTTGGAGTGTGATGCTCTGCCCTAGGTGTGACTCCTACGAACACTAGAGTGATTCTAGGTTTGTACTTTCTCTTATCATTTGATTTATATCCCTTGTTTTCAGTTATTGAATCCATCAGCTTCGACTTGTGTTTATTGTGCAAGTAAACCAATCCATTAACCTTGCAACACGGCTGACCCTGGGCTTGCTTCGACCCTCCTCAGTCCCAAAATACCTACATCCAGTGTCTGCATCCTCTACCAAAAAAACCTTATTCCAATCCCTATTCCATCGACCATCCCTCAGTCCCATAAATCCCAAGAAATCTTAAATAGCAGCATGGTTTTAAATTTCGGCCGAAATCCGAAATTTCCGAAATTTTCAGATTTCGGTTGAGACTGAAACCGGAATTTTGCGAAATGGCCGAAATTTTGAAATTTTGATTTTTTTTTAAAATTTTTTTAGTATTATTCCAAAATTTCTGTGGAATTAAAAAAATAATACTTTTTTATTACCGGATTTCAGAATTTCAATTTCAGCTGGAAACCGAAACCGAGACCGAAATTTAAATCCATGCATACCAGTCCCCTTTCTTGAACAATCCAGGGAATTAGAACAATCCAAGACCAAAACCTGTAGAAAACCGAGAGATCTTCAATCTCTCAGAGTAGGATCAAACACAATGTACGGCAAGAAGAGATGCAAGAAACACAATCGCAAAAGAAAAAGAGAAAGAAAAAAAAACACAAGATTTACGTGTTTCGGCAGTGTGGCTATGTCCACGGGAGAAGAGTTTCACTATTTTGGTTTAGGATTACAAACTCTCCTTGTCAGCCAAGAAAACTCAACATATTCTGTAGTATTTAAAGATGGCACTAGAGGAACTGTTTTTAAGAAAAATGTCTTACTTAGAAAGTTTTTCTGACGCAGATTGGAAAGGATTGCCTTTTGACAAACATTGTACTATACGGTGTAGTAGTACTCTTGTTGGTGACAACCTTGTTACTTGGCATGCCAAGAAGCTATGTAGTTGTATGCTCAAGTGAAAAGGCTGGGCATTGTGCAATGGCTAAAATTATGTCATTTAATGTGGTTCAAGAATCAACTAAAAGAGATGGGTTGAGGTTGACAAGCCAATAAAGTGATATGTGATAACTTTCAAAAAATAAAAATAAAGTGATATGTGATAACCAGTCAGCTACATATATTGCTAGTAATCTAGTGATCCACAAGATAGCTAAGTATATTGAAGTAGATTTTCATTTTTTTCACAGGAAGACAATGAGCAAATTAATATCTAATCCATAAATGAGGTCTAAAGATTAGTTGGTAGATACATTCACGAAGCCACTTGATCGGAGTCGGTTAGGCAGTATTTGTTCCAAGATGTGCATGGATGATATCTATGATCCAACTTGAGGGGTGTTAAGAGATGGGAAGTTTGCGTGGCTTTTGCATAGCTTTTCAAATGTATTTTCTGATATTAGTGAGTCATTGAGGTGGGGCCGATCAAAATGGATGCCCTAGTAGGAAAATTTGTAAGGACTCATAAGTGCATTACTATATAAGACATCTTGTGGGATCATGGGATTTGCACTCTCAAACCCTACAACTACATGCCCTCCATTCTCTTTTTCCGCTTTTATTCATTTCCTCCTATTGCTTCTTCTCTAAATCAATCTCAGTACCCAGATGATCTCCTCTAGGATTTCTTCCATCTGTTTACTTTACCAGATGCAAAGAGTTTTATTAAAGAGCAAAAATTCGAAACAAAAGTTCAAGTGTGAAAAAGGTGAAACAAAAGACCTATCCAGATGGTCAGTCTTTTATACACACATACGCATACATGTTGCCGCTTATCTTTGACAATAACCACATTGTAAAATCATACATAATATCAATTCCATTTTGTGATGGTTGGTAGAAAGAGATCATCAACATGGCAATGGTCATTTTACATTTAAAGCACACAGTAACTAAATAAGTAGTGGCTTCTAGCAAGTAAAAATTGGTCGGGTGGGTTGGAAACCCTAGCTCAATTTTGAAGGTATCAAACATCACAATCAGAAGGTACCCCAGGCTTCTATCCCAGCTATATATATATATATATATATAAAATATGCCTAGGAGGATTATCTAGCCATGACTGAATCATTGTCTTTGATGCATCAGACTTGAATCTTAGTAAATAAATCATTTTCTCATGATATAAGCAAAACAACAAGCCACTGGACTGTCAAATAAAGACCAATAATAGTGTAAATACTAGAAAATGTAAAGCTCAATAAAGCTAGAAAAAGGCAAGTCCAAAAAATTGTCCTAGACAGAAACTGACCATTATATTGTTGATCCCGGAACTTGTACCTCTGCTTCACCCGTAATGATTTTAGTTCTTTTAGTGTGAAGTCAACTGCACATAATCACCATAAGCTTCAGTTAATGTAAAAATCAGGGCCCTATTGGGGCTTAATCTTTATTTAATAATTCTTTTAGGCTAAGAGCATAGTAGAACAGACTGTCATTTACGCTTCAAAATTTATAGAGTATTGTCTAACATGAATAACAGAAGGGTATAAGAGTGATGTCTGCTAAATGATAATTATAGGCTGAATGGTAATAAGATCATGTGCATAAAAACATGATCTATGCATAAAAAATAGAGAGATTCAGATTATTACAGCACATGCTACCTATTAAGAGATGCAAACCCAAAATAGTTAATCTCTAGAACCAATTTGGAGAAATTTCAAGAATTTTCAGTTCCCTCTCTTCTTCTTCTTCTTTTATTTTAAAAGTAACATCTGCTCTTTCGGAGTATTTGTGATTCACGTGTTGGACATGATGAGCATACATTAATTTGATCACTTTCCTGGTTTGGCACTGACCCACGGCTATTTGCATTCGCAAGAACTGCAACATTGGTTTTGAAGTTTCATTTATTTCTTTTGTTCCCCAACAAGTTTCGGAAATACCGAGATTGTGTAGCAAAACTTTGAACTTTTCTAGAAAATTATTAGGCTTCCTCTGAATCCGCTTTGAATGTTTACAGATAAATGAGGGAGGTTCATTCATGATTTGTGCTTGTTTAGTTTCTATTATTCATGCCGATCTATTGCTGGTGTATTTTTGTATCTTAAGAATCTCATTTTTTATCGAATATTCAGGTTATGTTGTGTACTTTGTTGTGCAGATGTCTTGTGTTCTGGCATTATACATGACACCTGATGGACTAATGTGCGCAACACACATGCGGGTCGAGTTGGGGTATAGGGAGCAGTGCGCCTCTGCCGGGGTTTCCAGGGCAGAGTCCCGAAAGGTAAATTTAGTTTATGGGTTTACACCAAAGGGTATTTCGGTAATTTTCTCTATGTAGCAGCACTGATATATAAGCCATATGTTAGGGTCACGGGAAGTAAGTTTTTCTTTGGTTTTCTTGGCCAAGAAGAAGAGAGTTTGTAACCCTAGACTGAAATAGTGGAAATCTTCTTCAGTGGACGCAGGCACACTGCCGAACCACATAAATCTTGTCTTCTTGCATTGCATTGTGTTATTGTGTTTCTCGCTTTATTTTTCTGTTTGCTGCAATTCGTGGTTGATCTTTTTCGAGAAGGAAATCAGATTTTTTTTTGTACACTAATTTTTCCTTACTCATTGGTGCTTATCTAATCTATGCAAATTTTTGCTTAATTGAGTGGTAGATTGTGATAAATAACTACATTGGATCTAGATCAGCTTCTATTGAAGACGGAAAGACCTCAGAACATTAATTCTTTTAGAGGGGAGAGTTAAAGATGTGAATGCTACATAGTTTAGTATTGTCCTAGATTTTGTTAAATCTCTGTGTTTTATCTTATGTCTTTTCTTGTATTTAGGTTAGCAAGTGAAAAGTTTAGTTTGACATCTTTGAAATTTGTGTTTAGAGCCCTTCCATCTTTTCTATAAGCGGTTGGGAATCACTTTTCAATTATTCAATTGTGTTATTAGAACTCTTCCTCTATAAGAATGGCCTGGTATGTGTGATGTTATGTTCTAACCTCCACTCTCATTCTTTCAATTTTTGTTTATGCCTATTCAGGTTGATTATAAAGACTTCAAATTTCTGAGCTGGGTTTGACTGCTAGGTATTACTAAAAAACGAATAAAAAGAACTCAGAAAAACAAAGAAGTATAGTAGACTAACATGGAAGCTTGGACTTGATACTATGCACCAATTCTCACTAATCCATTTGAGCTTGTGTTAAATTTTCTTAGCAGCTTACAGAAAGGATTACGAGATTCCTCTCATACAGGGAAAAATTTAAGTTAGACAAAGTTTGGCAAGATCGTTTTTTTTTAATATAAAACCTTAAATGACACCATCTCCAATAGCTTAAGTTTTTTGGGTCATTGGTTGTTTCACATGGTATCAGAGCAAAGGTCCTGAGTTCAAAAACTCCTTGATATTAAAAATCCACATTTAATGGCTAACCCAAAAGAGGGGCCTCACGTGCCACATGTACGCCAACCCTAAAAAGAGGGGCCACGCGTGAGGGGGAGTTAAAGTATAAAAGCTTAAATAACACCATCTCCAATAGCTTAAGCTTTTGGAGTAATTGGTCACTTCACAGTTTTCACTTCTATCAATAGATTTGATACCCATGAAAAATTGTTGATGTATAAGCAGAAGGCCTGTTTATATTTGAGTCTTACCTCCAATAGTTTAAGTATAATATATAAGGCCTGCTACTGGAATGGTGATAACCAAACACCATCAAACATCGAATTATTGACAGGCTTGGGATTACAAATTTACAATATTACATTCCACTCAGCTTTTTTATATTGAATTGATAATCATAATATTCTTATGCCAGAGACACCAAATACGCATCAAAAGGAATGTCATTATAAACACAGCTTAACTCTGTCCAGTTATTATACGGATAACTGGGTCACTCCCTTCCCAAGTTAATATGATAGCCAGCAGGATAATACAGCAAACAGAGGTTCGTCAAGTTATAGTAGAAATAGTAGGACCACCCCTTCCCAAATTGTTAAGATAGCCATAGGATAATACAATGAAGTATAGGCACAGATTAACCACAGTAGTGGAACATAACGGATTTACTTCCATACACCCATTTTTTTCAAAACAATGAAATGGAGAATGAATAGAGTTGAAAAAATATACCAGCGATGAACTGAATATAATTAAGACCAAAGAATAGACTGTAAGCAAGGTAGCCTGGAAAGACCTAGCGGCATGAGGGCACCAACCAATTGTTTCCGTCCCAGTGAGAGGGTTGAAGTAACAACTAACAAGGGACCACGGCTAGATGACTCTTATATACAAAGGAAGTGATAACTATAAACCACACAAGTCAAGTTTGGTTCGACCATATTTGGCAGTGGGAATTGAGTGCGAGGAGTGAAAGCGGGAAACGAGGTTTAGAAAAGAGAAAATGTGGGAAGCGAAAGGTTCTAAAGAAAGTAAAGAGGAAGCATGTGGGAAGCACCAACCAAAGTTAACATGAAGCATGTAATAAGCCTTATTTGTAGCGAACAAGAAGTGTATGAAATGAGTAGGGTTATAGTAGGTTTGGGAGGAAGGGTTAATGCATGTAAATATTACGAGTAGTCGCGATTGATTAGAATTACAAGTTTTATTTATTTATAGTTTCACATGTTTATTCATGTAGATTTAGTGTTAAGTTTCTAGAAAAAGATCCGAATAAGTTTCATTTGAAACTTCAGATGAATATTAAGTTTTAAATACACCCTTTTTTAAATACACTCCTGCGGCATTATATGATGGAAAAAACTAGGAAGTGTACTCTTAATGAAGAGGAAATGTGTAGGAAGCATAAGGGAAGCGCATTTCCCCTGCTGTGATGCCAGAAGAAGGGGAGAGTTATTTTCACTCTTAAGAGATCCTTTGAATACGACCAGGGGGATAGAAGATAAGGTAGGCTAAGCCGGAAAGGGAGAGAGTTGAGTTAGATCCGATGCCATTGATTCTGTTGGAGGAAGATCCGCAGGAAGGAATGCTTTCATTATCTAAAATGAAGAATATTTCCCACCAAAGGATCGGTCCAATAATATCACTCACACGTAAATAGCGCAATATTTCTTTGTGAGTCTCTGCTATTTGAATATTGAACATCATAACCACGAATAGGAATGAAGCGTGGGAAGCGAGAAGAACTTAGCTTCTGAAACGAGATTCCCATCTAACTAGGAAGTTTCTGGTAAGTATGGGTTAGTCATAAATGGTATGATAATTGCAAGAAATCATGGGTGTGCACTATGAAAAGTTTTCAAATAGCAACTTTGAAAAGAAGGCAGCTGACAATTTACAGAATAAGTGAAAATTAATGACAAATACCAATAAACCATGTATTATCCTTGGGAAAACAGGTAATGGCCGATAATTATCATCCAAGCATGGATTGAGTGCAGCTAAATAGTTGCTGCTTATTCTTACCAACAAACCATCCAGTGATGTTCATCCCTTGGACCTCATAGGTTCTCTTACGACCAATGAACTCCTTATGGTCCGCAACATCAGTTGTATCATCAAGGATAACATCATGAAAGGAAACGAGTGAACCATCTTTAGAAGCAAGGATATCGGTTTCAATGAAGTCTGCACCCTCTTCAATAGCTCTCTTCAAAAACCAGCCAAAAATATTAGAGACTCATCCCAGCTCTCAAAAGAAAATTTAAGAATTAAAAGTGAAAGAACATAGTGAGTACATGACATGAAACTTTATTTATTTATTCTTTGGTTTCTAAATAACAGTAGCATATTTAAAAAATAACACAAAGGGTGACAATAGATACTAGTAAAAGAAAATCATTAGAAAGGAATAGAGTCCCTAATCAATAGAAATTAAGGAAGGAACCACAGAAAAATACGACAGCATATACAGCCCAACACGTCTAGTTTCCACACTCCCATGGCAGAAAGAGTATTCTACCATTGGCAAAGATGAGCCCAAAAAAGCAACAATGCATTTGTAAACTCCCAAGGAAGAGAAAATTGTGTTTTACTAGCATGTCTCAGATTTTCCGTGCAATGTGTATGTATGATAAAAGGAATGAAACAGAAATATCTAGGCAGAATGAAGTGAACAAAGTAAAGAAAATAACCAAATTACCCTTGCAAGATACAAATAATACAGGATATGTACATCTAAAGGATAAACATAGTAAAGAAAATAACCCAATTACCCTTGCAAGATACAAATAACACAGGATATGTACATCTAAACCATACATCATTCATAACCTAGAGATAAGGATTTCGCATGTCAAAGAATAGAAGAAACATTCATAACCTTTCTTTCAATGAATATCATTGTACAATCAAATACCTGAAAATTTTTAGTTCTAACTCTGCCATCCCCAAATAAATTATGAGTTAGAAGGACAACAAACTCTATGATTGAATCAAAATAATCATCACCCTTAATAACAGTGCAAAAGCAAACTGTTTCCTGACAATGGAGTTGGTTTTGACAATTGTGAGGTCGACAAAGATGATTTCTCTTTTGAAACTATCCTTGTTCCTTTATAAATAAGAAATATGGGATCAAATATGTAATTTCTCATTGTTTTTAAATCAACATAACAAGCTCAAAGCATACTCAAAAGTTACCATGTATGCAGGAGAAGTTTCTTCAGGAATCTCCCCATTTGAACCTCTATGCGCAATATTGTATGGGCGGGATGTTTGCAGGGGTTGTCTATTCTCATAATCCATTTTACTTGGAAGTGGGTAGAAAGGCCTTCCAAAACATCCTCCAATGAGTAATAGAAGGAGAAAAGAAATATACCCTGCCACAGATCAAATAAACCCATTGATTCTCCTGATTCTAAAAATGAAATCCCGCCTCTCTAGTAAACAAAGAGTGCCATTTATGATAAACACTTGTATTTAACTTTGACAAATATATGCAACTCATTGCAAATTTGTGTGAACTAGATGAAAGCAGGGGCCCTTTGTTCAGAGCAACATTAGTATTGAAAGTGCTCAAGTGTGTGTGTGTGTGTGTGTGTGTGTGATCTAATTGGATTTTTCCATTTTGGGTGCAATTTGTGAATGAAATTGCAATCTAAATAAAAATTTAGATTGCAAGTTTACAATCAAATTCCACCCAGAATCCAATTAGATTGGACTGGAGTTTATTAGTATAAATTTAAACAATTTAAAGTGGGAAAAAAATATCAAGCAATAGCTTCAGATAATCAAACTACAGATGCAAGCAAAGCTAAAAAACAAAGTATCCACTAAACAAAACAAGATATCCCCAAAACCATGGCAGAATCAAAGAATCCAAACTAGAAACCTACAAAAAATGAAAAAAATAACCTTGGAAATGAGAGAAAAACATGGATAGAAAAGAATCAGAAGTTGGGATTAAGGTTTGGTGCTTACAGAGTGAAGCCATTCTCGTCTTCCTCTGATTTTCTACTTAGACTTTCTTTGAAACATTGACTTTTCTCAAAATCAACGTTTTCTTGATAATGGAATATCCTTTACAATATCCTCTTCTTTTTATATTTTATATTATTATATTCAGATTTATAGCAATCACTTTGCTTACTGTAATTTGTGAAAAAGTAGTACCAATGGCCTCTTGATACTTCCTCAGCACTCCCTTTCTTTTAGAAAGATGGCCACAAAATCTTATCTTAGAACTTGATTAAATGATCTCGACCGTTTATTTGCTTGGGATAACCGTTGATGGATGGACATGAAATAAAGATTACACACAATTAGAAGATAACAGCTATCTAGCATGATCCAGACCATTCATTTGTTCGGCCACAACTTATATAGGATGTACCCCTTAAATCCTCCGCCTTAGGATGATCCTTTAGCCCTCCAATCTATTGAGGTTTTTATAATGCTCAATCCATCTAAAAATCATAGGGTTAGGATCATCCTGTGGAAATGTTTTTCAAGGTACAATCCATTTACGTTGTGACCCAACAAGAATGAAGTGGGCCCATGATAGTGTGTCATTACTAAAAATAAATATTAATGATATTATTAATAGAGAGAACTGTTGGTGTGCTTAAGCTCACCATTTTTTTGGTACGCTTAAGTTGTTATAACACCTCCCATTCGTTTAAATGTTTGGGTCCTGCAGGGTCTCGCTTAAGCTCACCAATGGGAGGCGTTATAACAACTTAAGCACACCAAAAAAATGATGCGCTTAAGCTCACCAACAGTTTTCTCTTATTAATAATAAATAAAAAGGATGTACTTCTCGGATGTTAAACGGATCGGATGTACCATTTACCAAATTCGCATCTGTTAAGAGCATGATATCTCATAAACGGATTCGGATAATAACCAATTGAAACGGATTCGGATAATATTCGTTGTAAATTGATTCGGATGCGGACGGTAATCGAATTTTCGAATATCCATTTACAACCCTACCATAGGTGCACGCCATACTGCGCCATACTTTTAGTGAAGTGAGGAATGCCCTCATCAAAATACAATAGTGCTGATAACATTTCCCAAAAAAGGGAATTGTAAGTTTTTGAAGGGTGTTAACGCACAAAATCAGTTTAATATTTGCAGAAAATCCTGTGGATATCTTTAATATTTGCAGAAAATCATGTGGATATCATTGTAGAAGTGCTCTGTCTGTAAAGCATCATTAGAGAAATGATATAATCACCCCCCAATTATTCCCCAGGCCACTCGTTGGTTGTGTGTTTGGTTGCAAAACAACCAGAAGGGACTTTTGCTTGGCATTTTGAGTGTCAAATTTCTTGTTTGGCTGCCAATATAGCATTAAAATGCCTCAAAGTCCCCCAAGACTGTCTCCGACTTCATAATAGTTAATTATTATGTATGCTGACATGTCACCCTTATACCTTCCCTATGAAATTCAAGCCAAAATCCCCGCCCCCTCTCGCATTTGCCTTGGGAAGTGTGCATCTCTCTCTTCCCTCCCTATATTGGTAATGACACCCCCCCCCCCCCCCTAATTCTCACAAGCACCAAACAGTCAAACACTACCACTATTCTCACACGCACCAAACAGTCAAACACTACCCTAGGTCTCTCCTCCGCGTTTACTATGTACAACACTACTCTCCAAGGTCAAAATAACTGCAACCAAACAACTGTAAAATAATGCTAGCGATACCCCCACTACCCTCCAAGGTAAATACCCCACAACCAAACGTTCATAGAATAATGCTAACGAGACCTAGGGTAAGACCGAGGAGGGACCGAACAAATGACCATGAGGTCCATGACCCCAACATCACAAGTAAGCCAGCCCTTTGGTTTAGGAAAATCAACCAGAAAAACCATGGATTTTTTCTTCCGCACATGGCACATTCTCATTGTTCGGCTCTCCCATATCGGTCTTACTCTCTGTCTAGCTACCATTATTCTTCCTAATAACAAATTTAGAGATGCATCTCTCTATTTCTCAAAAAACCAAAGGTCTCTACATTAAAAAAAAAAATCTTTTAAAGAGAAAAAAATGGTTAAGGTGTACTGACCCATACCTTTCCTTCTTTTTCTTCAAGAAAAGCGGGGGAGGGGGGGAGGACAGCTTAAAAAACCCAGCAGTATTACAAAAGGGAAGGAGAAGGGGTAACAACTATATGCCTAAGGGGGTGTGCAACATCACCACCCCCAGCATGCTTCACAAACTCAGCAGGAGTGAGAAAGCTTCCATGACAAACACACACAATTCTCACCTCCTCCCCATTTCTATACCTGTACAAAAACCCTTCAATCTTCGTCCCATTGGGCCCACCACCTCTTGTAGAAACACAAGGCATCTCTTCCATCACATTCCTTCCCATCTCCACCACACCATTCTCTATCTTCACCTTCTTACATGGATTCTCCACCTCTTCTCCGGCCACCGCCTTGCCAGATCTCTTGCCTGAGGGGGCGACGCCGATCGCCGCCTTCTGCTCAATGTGCTCCGGCAGTGATTGGTCACTTGCTGGGCTCTTTGCATCCGTACAACCGCTAAATCCTAGGGAAAAGAACCACCCAAAAAACTTACAATTAGCACTTTTGAATTGGAAATAATGTACATGCTGAATCATTTTGGGTGTGTTTGGATTGCCGGAATCAGGAAGGAATCGGAATCGGCATCTTAATTCAATTCCTATTTTATTTCGATTCCCTGTAAATAGAATAGAAAAAATTCCAATAAAAGTGGGAAACAGATTCCAACATTTTTTTCCCCATCTATTCCGCCCGGTTTCAATTCCTCCCCATTTATGTGAACGAAATGGTGGAAATAAGGCGGAAACAGAATAAGATGCCAAATTCCAGTGGCTGATTCCAGCAATCCCAATGCACCTCACAAGTCGACTTGGCCCTGATTCAAACTAGGTTTGGGGTTGACAAGTCCGAAAACTCACCCGAGTCTAAATCATTACCACCTGGTGAGTCTAAATCATTACCAGCTGGTGAAGACTGTGAGATGTTTTGAAATGTTAAAGAGTCAGAAAAATACAAAAAAAAAAAGTGCATCTGTTTTTTCCATTTACAACAAGAATAAATACTTATTTTCTAATTAGTAAACAACAAAGAGCACATAAGATGGTTAAGTGCATGCCTTTCCTACATTAGGTTGAAACTTGAGTTTTCACTACAATATTGTTTTCTATAATTTTGAATTTCTCATGACACTTTACAAATACTAGATTTGAAATTGAAGAATTACTTATGTCTGGGCTTGATTAGGAAAATCAATACCATGGAGTAAATCTTACAAGAAATGAAATTCTTACAGTTTCAAAAAAGAGAAATTAAGATTAAAAAATTCAGAATTTTCACAGATGATATCATGATCAAACCCAATAGAGACTAGAGAGTATTATGCCAATTCTCAGTTTACAAACAGTCCCATGTCCAAACAGTAGAATTCCAAGATAAAAATTGGGAAAAAAATAGAAGAAGAAATAGCACAAATAAAATAAGAAATTAAGAATCTAAGTAGAATCTCCCGCAAAGAAAAATAATAATATACACATAATTTCCTACTTAGAATAGAAAAAAACCAGAAATTTAATTAAAGGCAAATTGAGTATATTTTTTTGTGTAGGATGTTCCTTACTTCTCTAGGTCTTTTAGTCTTTTAGTTAGTTTGACTCAAGTTTGGAAAGAAAAATCCATCTATATAAATATTGGACGTTTGGATGTGTAAACTTACATTTTTCATTGAAGAAACTTAATTCAGTTGCTTCTTTCCTTGTGTATTCAAGGTTTTCCTCTTATTTCCTTATGGATTCAAGGGTTTTCATCAAAGGGAGCTGGTGTTCTCCTTCAACAGCCTTCTTCTCTCATGCTTCAGCAGTGTCAATTTTGACCCAAAGAAAAGAAAAAGAACTTTCAGTTGGCCAAAAGTACACAAGAAAATGGTAAATTCATTATATTTTAACCAAATAAAAAGCACTCATATTTATAGTGACAGTCAAAACAATGTAAAGAAAACCAAAGAATTGTGTGTGAATGTTATAATAATCACATAGAAAGCTTAACACAGCACTTCCTAGAAACCACCAACTTCAAGCCCTAGAGAGAGACAGACAAGAAAGAAAATAAAAGAACCCATTTCCAAAACAATATTACAAGTGAGTAAATCTTACAAGAAAAGAAAAGAAAAAAATGAAATCCCTACAATTTCAAATAAAATTAATGATTTAAAAAATCACATTTTTCACAAATGATTTCATGATCAAACCCAGTTCAAAGAGTACTATTCCAATTCCTAGTTTCCTAACAGTCCCATGTTCAAACAGTAGAATTCCAAAATAGAAATTTGAAAAAAAAAAGAAAAAAAGAGGAACCAGCTCAAATAAAATAAGAAGTTAAGAATCTAAGCATAGAATTTCCAACTGTGAAACAACCAATTACTTCAAGAGCTTAAGCTGTTACTAGTCTACGTGCACTTCAAGAGGGAAAAAAAACCGGAAATTGAATTAAAAGGCAATACCTTGAACAGATCGATTCTCGAAATCCGAAACTCCGGACGAGCTACTACCCTGTGATGTCACTGGGGCTTGAGAAGAAGGTGGAAACCCCGTTTTCAGAGCATAATTCCCAACCCTCCGATCAGCCCAACCCGGCATGGCCCACGAAGAAAACCAGTTTGCGGGCCCTTCATTAAACAAAGGAGCTATCAAACCCTCCTCCTCCTCTCCACGCTTATCTTCCTCACAATTCCTCTCCAAAGATGCTCGATCTTTAACCCCAACCCTAAAATTCCTTATCTTCTCCGATCTCTTCCTCTTCGCCTCCATCCTCCTCAAATATTGCATCTCTTTCCTCTTCCTCCATTCATCTTCCCTCTCCGCCGGAAGCGAACACGTTCTCGCCGGAGCACCGCCGGCCGGCGAGTCTACTTCGGCCGGAAAAACTGAAATTCCGGCTATCGACGAAGAGCGAGCCAGCTTCTTCTCTTTTGGATCTATGCCGAAACGACCTCCCATAGAGAGACCGAGATTCAATTCGATCTCGCCGGAATATTCCGCCGGAGATTGTTCCCGGCGGTGATTTTTGCCGGCGAATCTGCGTAACATATCTCCAGCTTCCGCCATTGAATCTACAGAAAAGTTTTCTCTTTTTTTTTTCGATTTTTCTCTTTTTTTTTTCGAGTCTCCGATCGGTTCGGAGAAACCCTAGGGTTTTTGTTATCCGGCGATATTCCGGCAGAAACTCGCCGGAAAAGAAAAGAAAACTCTCGCATCAGAAGCCATGAGAGAAATGAGAAACGAAAGCAGGAAAAGGAAAGAACAGCGAAACGAGGGTGTTAATAACCAAAATACCGAAAAGGCCCACGTGCACCGAATTGACACGTGTCGATCTATAGAGCCCTGAGCTGACACATGTTACGCTATGTTTAGCCTGTTTCGGCTTCATCGGGACAGGTGTCTCATTCCCTAAGAGGGGTTTTATACCAATAGACACGTGTCGGTGTTCGGTGCAAACGCTCTCTCTCTCTTCTTAGCTGTTCTCCAGAACTGCGGCCAGTTACTTGCTGAGATCTCGACACGTGGCAGACAGCCTCGTCCTTCGAGTCCTTTTTTATTACTTTTTTTATAATTTGCCCTTTCTTGCGCGACTCTGAATCCAAGGATTTCAATAATCGCCGAGGTAGACGCGAATGATATTGGCACAACCGTGTTTTATAATTGAGAATTTAGATCGTGGAAGCTCGTGTAGCCAATTTTTCAAAACCACACCATAGAATGATCCAAACCGTCCATTTGATGGGCCATAGCCTAAATAGGATTTGCCCAATAAAAATCATTTCCATAGGATGATTCTATCTCTCCGATCTATAGAGGTTTCCATAATATGTAGTTTCTCTATAGATGGGAGGGCTAGGGTCATCCTACATAAATGATTTTTTTAGGAACAACCTATTTAAGTTGTGGCCCATCAGATGGACGGTTGGATCATCCTATCGTGTGGGTCATATGGTACCTTTTTGAAAAATACTCAACTATACGAGCTTATACCATTTAAAAACTCTTAATAATTGTATAAACTCAGCTTGTATTTTCTGTTTTAATTGACTTACGAGAGCTTTTTGGGATTGCAATAATAATCTTTAACAGCGTATTGAAACAGAAACGACATGATGAGTTTAGTGCAATTATTAAAATATGGGAGTGCCAATATTAGTAGCCTAAGAAATATTACACCTTCTATTTTTAGCTAATGATATTGCCACTGCCATGATTTGATTGCTGCAGAAACTCTACTTGGTTTTTATTGTTGGGTTTTTTGCAAAAGAAGTCTCCTATTTTGCCTTATTTTCAGAGGCAGTCTTCTACTTTGACAAGTAAGCATTTCTGAGTGAATTTTGTAAGCCTACTCTTGCCCTACCATATTAGTAAATGATGGCCTGGTCAAAATATTTGTTAAAGATGATAGGTCCCACCAATCAAAGAGAAAAATTCTAGTAAAATTTTGCCATAGAAAAGTTTTCACTAAAACATTTCCATTGAAAGAAAACAAATGAAAAGGAAAGAAAGAAGTTCAGTTACCATGACCATATTCCGAAGCACAGCTTTGTAGGATGGCAAGCCATCCTTAACAAGCTAAGTAGGCAAACCACCAAGGGGAAAAACAAATCAGCAACTGGTCTCCGGATTGCTTTCAATGCCTCCATCTATCACATTTGGACAGAATGAAACAGAAGAATTCATGAACAAAAATTCCAGCACAAGAAATCAATATTCAATGAAATTCTCCTTATTATCAGATCAAGGTGCGTTCATCTGGGTCTAAACGACCTCCCTTCCTGCAGAGCATATTCCCTCTGTCAGAACCTTCAGCTCACCCTTTTTGTGAATGTCATTGGTCCAAAACATTGTCATTGGTCCCCTCCAAAAATAAGCTGGTGTAAGCTAAATTCTGATGCTGCTATTGGAGGGTTACTGAGAGATAACTCTGGAGAGCCCTTAACTGCCTTCTCCATTGACACTGCTGCTGCTACAATCAAAGAACTAGAAATCGATGCAATATTCTATGGTATTAAGGTGGCAAGGAAAAAAACATAACAAATCTTTGGATCGAATCCGATTCCCTCCTTGCAATTAACACCATTATAGGCCTCATTCCCTGCATTTAGAAGAAACAACACATACTGCACCAGATAAAATCTGAACTAGGATCTTTTCAGAATTGGATCATATCCCATACATGGAGAGAAGCGAATAGAGGTGTTGATTTCCTCTCCAAGCATGAATGCCTGATCAAAGGAAAAGACATCCCCAAGCAAAGCCTTCCAAAGGATCTTTTATCCATCTGCATTGAAGATTTCTCTAGAAAAATATATATTAGATATTGATGTTTTCAGGATCTTCCCCTCGATTAGAAGCTCTCTTGATATTATGCCCCTTTAGTTCCTTTTCTACTTCTCTTCAATGTAATTCCAAGGGAGTGTGTTGCCATCATTCTGGCTGTTTTGTAGCCTTCTCATTGTAATCCTGTTGTGTTTTATATGATATCTGGTTGGGGTCTTGACTAACCCCATTTACCTACCCAAAAGAAAGATAGATTTTGGTCATTCTATGCGAATGAAAAAAAACCTACCATGGGTAATTTGGTCACAAATCAATTACAGGACTGGATTTGTAAAATTCAATGAAATGTGATGATTCCATCTGTACCGGAAGACTCCTTTTACAAATAAGGAAAAGGGATTTGCCAGCGTCCATCACAGAAGGCATTTCACGGATGTTCTATTGCATCTGAAAGGCTCAGCAGATTTTGTCTTCATTCACGAGGTGGCTGCTGTCAGATGTAACAGACCATCCTCGAAATGCCTCATGCAATGGGCGCTAGCAAATCCCAAAAGGGAAATTAAGTGGGAGACTTCTTTTCCAAAAACCTTTTTTATTATTTAACCAGCTGTCAAAAGGCTAATGCAATTCCCAAAGAGCTGTCAGAAGCCAACTAAAAAAGAAAAGAAATGACAAGTTGATTTATTGCATTTATCAAAACAAGGTAGTGCCAATATCAGTGCCCTTTTTCGTGAAAGGTGTTTACCCCTCTATTTAGGCTTACAAAAGTTCAACATCATGAAAATAGATATCCTTGAATAAGTTGTTCCTGTGTTTGGCTTTTGTGCTTGGATAATTTTATCTACATGATAAGATGTTTTGATAATAGTTTAATTTTCTTAAGAAATTAAAAAACAAGCAGCAGAAAGTACAAGTGTGGCCTTCAATAATCCAAACCATTTTATAATGATGAACAATTCAATTCTCCTGTGTTTAACAACTCAATTCCCGAGCTTACTATCCTATGTTTGAACAATTCAATTCTCCACATGGTTAATAATCCTTGGATAAATTGTTTCAATGATTATAGCCACCCTATTTGGATAATTTTATCCTGGTTGAACTTTGGGATTGCGCACCCTGATTGCAGGAAAGATTACAAGCCTATATATGATATATCCAAGGATAAAATAAACCCTGAGCTGCTATCCCCATAAAGAACAAGCACATTAGCTTTGAATCCTCGCAAATAACATAGAACCCCACATGTTTATAGAACCAATACGGTCTGAACATGTACAAGTCACACTGTGTACGACCCACAGGGCCTGTTTGATCTCAGGATAGGTTTTCTCCGGAATAAGTTCTTATCTCGAATTGTTTGTTCTCACGAATACCTTATCCTGATGCGGTTTTATCTTTTGATTGATCACATTGTTTTCTAAACTGGAATTATTTCTCCATGTTTTGCTTGTTCAATGTTGCATAATCTAGGAATTTGTTTAGTCCATTGTTTGATTAATTATGGAGTGACCGATGTGTTACTAGGGAGACGCACACCATTGATGCTGAAATAAAAAAAAAAGGCCCACAATGTTCTTGACTCGCTATTTCCAGGTTGATATACAAATATGGTCATTTTCAAGCTAAAAAAACTACCCTAATTAATCATTTACTCGCCAAATTATTTCAAATGGGACTGAGTATGGCTAGGATTGCCAAATAAATGCAATGTTTTGCCCTATCAAGTCCAATGTAGGGCCCGTTGGAAGAACGGTTGAGATCTTGTCTCTTCATCAGACACATATCTTGCATCAACATCACTAGAAATATTGGAAAAAGAGAAACATGAATATCCAATCAACCGAAACAAAAGTATTTTGGATTCCACCAAGGGAAGCTAAATGAAGCTGGACGGATCAAGAGCGTAGGATCATCAGACAAACTGTTACCAGCTTCATCTGGTTTATGTATCAATGGATCTGATCACGTATAAGAGGTGAAAGTGGGGTCCACTAAATGTCTCGCATGCCACGTTTGGTAACCATGAATATTTTTCATGGAATATTAGTTTACCCAGGCCCATTTTGTTTGAGATTGTGGCAACCGATTGTGGGCCTAAAACCGATTACAGGACTCAAAATTGCTTTCAATATCGAGTCCTGTAATCGCTTGGGCCCTACAATCGGTTGCTACAATCTCAAGCGAACAGGGCCCAAAGTGTTGAGATAGGGGTAGGGGAGAGGGAAACTGAGAGGACATGATTGAGGAGGTGATGGAAATTGGCTGTAAAATAAGGAAAACAAAAACTCAATTTTGAATGGATTGAGTTTTATCCTTTTTCCTGTTTTTAAGTCATTTCTCACCCTCTCATCACTCTGCCTTTCTCAATTCCCTCCTTCTCCCATCCACCCTGCTTGCCCCTCCCCCACCACTTGATAAACTAATATTTCATAGAAAATACTTTCACGGACCCAGACATGGCCTTGGGAATGAGTGTAACAACTTCTTTATCTTTAGCATCTTGGCGGAAAAAAATATAAAAATATGGATTTGCTAGGGACCATTTCAGAAAGCATTTTCGTGGGCCGGCTGTTGCATGACAGAGCAGCCACATAGGCCTGCTTTTCAACAGATTTTGACTTATTCATTTAATTCATCTTAGGTGGCAGCTCTATTATGCAACAGCTTACCAGCGAAATGCGTTCTCCAACTGTCCGTAGCAAATCCTATAAAAAATAATATCTATACGTTTAGTGAAGAAGAAAGTCACCTTTACCATTTTTTATTTTAAGTAGATGCTACTGGCTACATCCTACTTGTTTGGAACCATACCACTAATCCGAGATTTTATATGGTGTAAGCCCTTATAGTCCATTATTTTTCAGAAAGTACGGTGAGGACCACATCATAGGATGACTATACCGTAAAGAAGTTGTGCCCCTAAAATCATTTCCATAGTATGAACCTATCTCTCCAATCTATAGAGGTTTTCAAAATATGCAGTTCCTCCGTAGATCAGAGGGCTAGTATCATCCTATCCTATGGAAATGATTTTTTGGGCACAACCTATTTACGTTATAGCCTATCACATGGACTGTTTGGATCATCCTACAGCGTGGTCCGTACACTACTTTTGGAAAACTAAGGGACTACAAGGGCTTACACCATATAAAATCTCAATTTCATAAGGGCCTACACCTTATAAAATCTCCCGCTAATCGTAAAAGTGACTTTCTGCGTACAACGTTCTCTATTTTCGTCGAGTCTTTCACCAAACTCAATGAAATGATTAGACCGAAAACATCGGCGAGGAAATGGACGAGGGAGGGCTTAACGCCTTAACCTTCGTAGTGTGGGTCCCACGGCCCAACTTTGCTCTTTCCCTGGCAAAGACAGATTCGGCATCTCTTGCCACGTGGCGATAGCGGTTACTGAAGGACACGTGTCGGTAGGTGGCGGGTAGATGACGTGCAACTTGCCTATTTTTTGTCTCTGCTATTGCTGACATCACCAGCTGTCAAAAAAAAAGAGAAAGACAGAGAAAAAAAAAGAGAAAGACAGAGAGAGAGATCTTCTTAGGATAATCTGAAGGACACGTCAGCATCGGGACGTGTCCTTTAAGGTTCCAATCCTCCTAATGCTGCCACGTGGCCCCAACCTATGACCTGCTCCCTCGGGTCCCTGGGCGGTTTGACGGTGACACGAGGAGGAAGGGTACATCCACACGTGGTATTATGAGTACAGCGAATAGGCATGTGACACGCGTCTGTGATAATTCAAGTGCTTTTTCTGACGGAGAGAGGTTGAGGACAGTTTAGTCATTTCAGTTTGGTGGCCGTGCAGTAAAGCGACACGTCGGGAGACAAGTGGGGCCCACCTCTCTTGACTCAAGATTGTGTTTTAAGCTTGGGGGAAATGGGAATCTATAGTGGGGACCACTAGATGAGCGGTTCGGCCTATTCGAGAAAATGGTCCCCACCTGTACTTTTCACCCGCAGTATTTAATTATTTATTTACTCAGGCAGCTTAAATCCACAACCTAATTTGATAACGGCACGCCTCATTTTGTTTTACGTTTGCAGGCTATAGATATTTGCAGAGATTTTATATGGTCGGAGAGAGAAAACACCCCTCCCTTGATTTTAAATCAGTCAAAAGCCCCCCTTTTTGACTTTTCTTTAGATCTAAAATCAAGGTGGCAGGTTCTCTCTCTCTCTCTCTCCCCCTTTGTGATTTCACGGTCGGCCACCATATAATTTCTCGATATTTGCATTACCATAAGTTGATCATGCCTCCAACTTAACTCATAGAATAGTTGCAAGTAGGGTTGCAACTTGAGTCGGGTTTTTCAGGTCCCTACCCCTACTCTATAAATTATTGGTCGGGTTTAGTTTTCTTCAAGAAAACCCTAGATTCATAAACCCAACCATACCCAAGATAGTTTTCCGAGTTGGTTCGGGTTGGGTCGGTTTTTATTTTTTAGCATAAGATAACGACTAATTTCAAAGATTGACTAAAACGACAAATTTTCACACCAAAAATCCCTAAATTTACATCATCAAGTGCATAAATTTAAGAAGGAAACTATTTTTTTTCACATCCCAAACATGATAAGTCCAATGATAACAATAATATCAATATAACAGAAAATAATTTGGGGGCGTGGTTTATGAGCTCAAGCTCAAATAGCTTATTTGAGTTAAAGTTTTTAAATAAGGCATCTCACATGCTGTTTGACTCATCCAAGCCATTAATTCTATAGATCCTGACATAGATAGAGTGGTCCTAACAAACCATCTCCATACGATTATCCTAACCATTCGATTTGTAGAGGCAAAAAATGGACTCAATTTCCGGCCGTCCATTTTCAACCTCCACAAATCAACGCTTAGCATGATCCTATGGAGATGGTTTCTTAGGAACACCCTATCTATATTAGGTCATATAGAATCAATATCTAACATAACCAAAACAACATAGGCACCCACCCTATGTCTGAGCTCTAGCTCAAATAGCTCAAATAAGCTATTTGAGCTAGAGCTCAGAAACCATTTCCTAAAATAATTTACCATATTATTCGAGAGTTTCATGTTTTTTTTCTCTTTAAACCCGTTATTTTCGGGTCGGGTAAAACCCAACCCAGAGTTGCAACCCTAGTTGTAAGAAGTATTTGGGTGTCAACCTCGTATGTTGTGGTAGGGGTGTCATACCAACATTGGGAGAGAAGAGACAGGGAAGACAGAGAAAGAGGGGAAAAAGGTATCATTCCCAAGCAATCCAAGCAAAATTCCACTTTTTTGTGAGTTTTAGCCTGGATATTTTAAGAGGGGATAAGGGTGACACATCACCAGACTCATTGATTAACTAGGTGACATCCCTAGTAGTCTCAAGAGATTTCAATGTTATTAGGGTGTAAATGGACACAGACGGTCCGATGGATAGTTCAAATCCGAACCTTATTAATCTAGGCATATTAGAAGGATCTATGGACATATGTGGGATCCTCTTCGTAAGATCCGAAAAATTTTGAATCGTGATCAAGACATGGCAAAAAAATTCGATTCATAGTCACGATCCAAAGTCTTTTTACTAAAATACCCTCAAAACATTTCTTATATTGTCTTAAAGAAGGGGTATTTTCATAAAAAATGAAGTAAATATTTCTTTGATTATGACTTTCCACTTCCCCCTCCTTTCTAGACATCTTTTTTCTCTTACTTTCCTCAATCGGTTTTTCTCCTGTAAACTTGCCACTCACCCTCAACAAGGATTAGTTACTAGAAAGTTTTATCATTATGCACCCTCGAACATTGGAGTTCTTTTCAACAATAAAATCCTATTCTTCATCAAAATCATAGGTTGTTATTAGATATAGTGACTAATTCTTTTCTGAATTGAGGAAGTTTAGGAGTTCATTTCAAATGAGGAAAGTTGAGAATTTTTTGTTGTTTTGTAAGTAGGACCTACCAGGACACTCCGATGGACGGTTCAATTTGAAATGAATCGTGACAGGGGCACAAGAAGTAGGATCCGAAGAACACTCCGAATCCGATCCGACCGATAAGGGATTTGATTGGATCATGACTAAGACATAGGTGGATCCGATCCGAAGTGGATCCGTTGACACCGCTGAATGTCAGAGTGACAACCAAACAAGGAGTTTTGTTGACGAGACAGCCAAATAGTAAGCAAAATCCCTAACCCATCCTCACTTTTGTGCAACCAAACACATGAGTTCATGGAATTATCAAAACATGACAGTGAAAGTATAATCAGCCTCACGTTTTAATTAGCTTTTCATGGCTGTTACTACATTCAAGATGATATCAGAACAAAGTTGGTAGCGCAATTATCAAAATATGGTAGAGGGGATATCAATCCCTTTTATTTATTTTAGTACTGTATAATTTGCCAAAGCTTTGCTTCTTTCCTTCTATGGTTGAGCAACCTGGCCAATCATGCAAACTTTTTTCTTTTTGATAGGTAAGCTGGGATTGAACATCCGACCGAAAGCCAAAGCCTTGACCAATTGAGCTAGAGGCTCAACCATTAATCATGCAAACTTATGATAAAAAAAAGGGAAGTGATATTTACGCCCCTTTTGATCACCAGGGACACCCAACGTCAGTGTATCAATGGTAAAAAGGGAGATGATGTACTTTATGTCAAAAAAATCTAGTGGCTTTGATTGCAAAGTACACTGGCAAATGGGTGTCCCTGGTGATGAAAGGGGCGTAAATATCATTTCCCTAAAAAAAAAATAGGGTTTTTTTTTTGTTATTCAATGTTAAAGTCATTGTCTACATGTTGTTATCTACTTCTCATGTTTAATTTAAAATTCTTCATTACCACTTGTTGGTGACTTTCTAAAATAAATAACATCTCACTTCATGTTCTTAGTTCACTTGCCTTCCTTTGGACGGTAACCCTCGGAAATGACGTGGCGAAAAACAATGTGGCAGGCAAAAATGGGTCATTTTCCATCCCTTTTCCAAGTCAAGTGATGCAACTGAACATGCCTAAAGTTATACTAAAACTTTATAACTTTTACTGTACTCGGTTGGAACTGGCAAGTAATCTATCCAAAGGAAACACAACGCGCAAGACGAAAGCTTGTTATGAACATCATCTTCTGATTTAAAAATCAGATATAAATGAGATGGAGGGCCCACCTTCTCTGATTTTTGAAATGACCATGCCTCACTGCTGTTGGATCAAATCGGTTCAGAATTAGTCTTTTTGGCAAATAAGATTAGTTTAATTCAATCTTATATACAAATGAGACACCTTAATTATATCATTTTCATTACTATTATGACCATCACTTACAAATAATCATATTTAACTTCAAAACCATTTGCAAGTGGGATTTTTTATATGGTGTCCCACGTAAACTAGGCGCCGCCCTTGAAATTTGATCCAAACACGGTCGACCTTATGAGAATCTGTCGTGGATCAAGCATAAGGGCGGCACCCATAGTTACCAAAACATGATATTGCAAAAAAATGGGACAGGAAAAATTCGAGTTTAATGTGGTATTGGCTAAAAAACATAGTAAAAAATAGTCAAAATAAATGAAAACACGAAAAACATGTTTAATACTTTTAAAACTTTCTCCTTTACAAATATATCAGAGCTAAAATTGGAATGCATTTAATACATTTTAGACCCAACGTTTAAAACAAAGTTAGCTAATTATGGGGAAATTATATAAGTCGGAGGTTCTTCAACCTCTGACTTATATAAGGCTTTGTTCTTCAACCTTGAGGTCAGAGGTTCAAACGCAGCCTTGCTTACGAAAAAAATAAGATTATTTCTCTAGAGGTGAAAGTTTTGGGTCTCATTAAAATGGTTTTCTAAGTTTTGGATCCAGAGTGAATATATCCTAATAGATCATAATAAAATTCATAGAAACCTATAAACTCACATAGCTACGGATGCAACTCAGGTTTTTCTTTTGGAATTTTTGTTGAACTTTTACTATAAAATCAAGTCGGGTTCGGGTTTTTTCTAATTCATTTTTTAGCAAAGACCCAACCCACCACAACTCAAATGACACCCTGTTATGATTTCTTAAAACTCCTCTCAAAGCCATTCAACCTACCCATAAGGCACTGTTGGATTGAAGGAATATTCAGGAACAGTTTGAAAAATAAAAACTTTTCCAGAATTACCTATTTTTCCATTGTTTGACTATGCATGAAAAAAACATTAAGGGGCCGTTTGGATACGCGGATTTTAGAAATCCGGTTTTTAGTTTGAAAATAGTGTAAAAGAGGGTTAGAGACAAGAGAAGAAGCGGACCAACCGTCGTTTTTGACTCATTTTGACTTCTCTCCCTTCTTTCCATCAGCAAGAGAGTAGAAGATCCTCCCATTTTCCTGGTTTTAGAAATCTCAGGTTGCAGGAGAGATTTTTAAAACCTGATTTTCTTGCTTAAAATCCAAGAAACCAGGATAGCACACAACAGCCTAATCATGAACCCTCTTTTACACTGATTTCAAACTAAAAACCTATTTTCTAAAATCCGCATATCCAAACGGCCCCTAACCGTACTAGCATGGTATAGAGAAACCCTCAATTGATGACGACATCCCTTTAAATAAGTCATCATGACCTAGGTTTTAAATTTGGGTTTCAGTTTAAGTTTCGATTTCCACAAAAATGGATACATTTCGGTTACGTATAGAAATTTTGGTGGAAATCCTGTAAAATTAGGAAAATGTACGAAATCACACGTAAATGGAGAATTTTTACATGAAACTTTGTGATATTTTAGAATATACACGACTTAAAAAACCAACAATGAAGCATGACAATCATAATTCACATGTAATTCAAATAAATATGTATTAATGATACATACATCATGTTGGATTCATATAAATAATTATATAAGACATGGTGATATAATATACTACTAATACAATACTAGTTCAGTTTCAAAATGCATTTCGGTAAGGATAGAAACAGAAATACTAGGGTCCTTACCTGTCCATCTCGCTGGAAATTTAAAACAATGACCCTACCATTTCCCTCCAAATTGTGGAAAGAAAAAATTCTAAGGAATCCAAACAGGGCCTTAAAAGAAATATGAGGAAAGCTAGACTGAAGGGCGCCATATAAAAAAAGCAGCACGAAGGCATACCCCTTGCAAAAACCCAACCACAAGGGTGCCCCATTGGATCTACATCACACACACATTTATCATTCCTTTAATTCTGCATTTTTTGGTATATTTATAAATGCAGTTAGGTGCAAGGTTTTAAATTTTGGCCGAAATCCGAAATTTCGGATGAAAATTTTGGATTTTGGTGAGGAACAAAACCGAATCATTCCAAAACCAAAATTTACCAAATATTAACTTTCTATTTCTTTACAAAATTTCAGCCGACATGGTAATTTCGGCCCAAAAACCAACATTTCAAATGCCTTTACTGAATTTCGGCCGAAATTTTGGGATTTCGGCTAAAATTTCGGTTTCGGTGAGGACCGAAATTACCCCTGAAACCAAAGTTTAAAACCTTGGTTAGACATGGATCCGATCGTCTCTCGCTCTCTGTCTCTCTCTCAACTTTAAACAAATTTCCGTCTAAACCCTTATCTAAGAAAAAAAATCAAAATACGCTTGCCTCATTATAAAATCTTCCAATAAAAAAGACAAACCAGTATGAGTAAGAGTAATGTGGTAAGTATTTGATATTTTATTTATATATTCCATCTTATTTAAAGAACAAGAGATGATTTTTTCAATAGATTTTGCACTTCTTAAGAACTTTGTGCCAATAAAATAAACAAAATAAAAAAATACATCAGTTTGCAATGTGTCTTTTGGGTTTTTTTGAAAACACTAAAATGCAATGATTATCTAAACAATTATTGGGCCTGCTTTCGCATTGAACATGATTATTGAATCAGGAATGCTGGTGATAATCGGGAAGGTGGAAGGGAGAAGCAGAGGTGCAGGTTCCTGTCATTGCCTCTGGGTTCATAATGTGGAGATGGGCTGTGGACATTGCCTTCTCTGTTCTCTTCCTAGCTAAGGTCAAGATTCCCATGAGAGGAATTGTTGTTGAGAAATCTAAAACCGGAACGAAAATTTGGAATTCCCATAGAACGATAATAGTCTAAATAGAACCAGAGTATAAATGTAACCATAGTATAAAATATGGTCAATTGACTCTCAAAGGTGTATTTGTCAACCTTAACCTAGGGGTGCAACTTGGGTCCGGTTCAAGCCGAACCCGTCAGGTTCAACCTGAAAAAAAGTCGGGTCAGGTTGGTATCTTTCTGGTTCGGATTCAGGTTGAGTTTTCCTAACCCGGGTTAAGTTTGGGTCAGGCTCTTGCAACCCGACCCGAGTGAAACCCAACATTTTTTTTATTTTTTATTTTTTATTTTTAGTTTTTAGTTTGTACATTTAAAGCTTAACAACTCGGGTTGAACTCAGGTCAGGTCAGGTTGGAAAAAAGGGTTCCTCAGGGTGGGTCCGGTTGAACCTTATAGGGTTGGAACTCGGGTCGGGTTGGCCTCAATCCGACCCAACCGACCCCAGCTGCACCCCTACCTAAACCTAAAGTGAAGAATTTCTAATCTTCAATAATAGAAAGACATATTTAATCTCGCTAAGGAACAAGCAGTTTATGTACTCGTTCTCAAATTATCTAAAAGTTTAACAACTGCCTTGGGGTCTCATGGATCTTCATTACCATCTAAAATGATCTAAAGCATAAGCTTTTAATGGGATTTTGGTGAAACTTGTTGAAATTGAATCTGAAGCCTTTTCATGATCCAAATTCCTTCCTTTTATTTCATATTTCAGGCAGCTTCCCTTGATAGAAACTGAACTCTAATGATCAAGATCACATCCTGTCTCCTGATTTCAATGAAGTTCCTGAAACTGGTTCTGAGCTCTCTAGAATTTCAATACAAAGCATCTCCATTTTTTTCAGTAAGGTTCCTAAAATTTTAACTGCTACATATACCTGGACTATGCAAGCTCAACCTTCACTGGCTTCTTGTCAAAGCCTTCATGGAAGGAAAGGTGGCATCCATCAAAGCAATAAAGTCCCAAGGAGTTGATGCAAACTCTCAGTGAAAATATCAGGTAAACTAACAACCATAGTCAATTCTTTTTTACTTTTGGGACAAGAAAAAGATTTTCAACTTAAAAATCTTTGGATATATTTTCCTCACCAGAATCATCTCTGACTTTTATGGTTCAGATGAAGTTACTGAAATCAAATACGAACTCTCTATTCTGTGATCCAAATCATTTCCTTGGTTACAGATTTTGGGGAGGTAAGACATTTTGTAAATTTTTTTTTTTTTGAATTGGAACGTCCATTGGATGGTCCTAAGTGGCTATGTCTCAGTCTAATCCAAAACGATTTCAAACCTTAAGATATAGATCTGAATCAGGTCCAAACGATCCAGCCACTCTGCCAAGTTCTGCTCAATTAAGTTCGGAACCTTTTGATCCATTAAACCTTTGCCAATTGACACCCTTAAACATCAGCAATGGCAGTTCCATATGATCAACAATGACAAATCCTAAGTCTATTTCTCATGAATTCAAGAACGGCTAACAACAATACATATTTTAGAAGCCAATTCCAATTCCTAAGACTGATAATGACCACAGTTGGTCTCAAAAACCCTAGAAAACTTTAAAGCAACCTTGCTACAAAATACATGCAATAGCTTCTTAAAATTTGCACAAGCAACAGTTAAAGTAAATACTCTCTAACCATTCCATTCCCTTTTAGCCTAATCAAAACCAGAAAAACATCAAAATAAGTGTGACCATTACCAGTCCAGGGAGCAAGCACCAGAAGAATTCATTAGTCCATATCACATCAATCTGTCCATCTTCAAATGGCCATGAGATCACCAAAGTTACGCATTAGAAAAATGGAGCCAGCAAACAGGCCCACAGCACGCAGCAGCTTCTGAAAAGACAACATTTTCAGATTCAGTCCCCTTTGGAAGCATTGGAAGCAAAAAACAAAATAGCCACAAATAAACAAACCCAAAAACGTGTATTCTTTGTGAACCACGCAGCCATTGTCCACTGAAATTTATCAGACTTCTCCAATGTTCCCATGGCAAAAACAAAGGTTGTTTTTTGTTTTTTTTCCCTTTACATTTTTCGAAACAGTAAGGCCACGTTTGGATACCTCATGTTTTTGTATTTGGATTGGAATTTTGGATATAAAACACATCAATCATCCTCATGCTCATCTTGTACGAGAGAGGGAGGGAGGGACGTACGGACGGACGTTGTGCTGTTGTTGCAGCAAGTTCAAGGAGCAGCGAGGGTGAAGGTGATCACCATAAATATGAATTTCCAAATAATGTCTCGCAGAAAAGATTTGAAATCAGATTTTTTTTTTCACTGTTGTAGCTGATATGGAAATCGAAGGATCCAATCCAGTTCCAAATCTCAACTGCAAATGTGAGAAATCCAAATCTAAATATTGTGGGCATCTAAACATGGCCTAACAGTTTATTAAGGGAAAAAACAGAAATTGCAACAAAGCATATAATCCATCTCTGTTGACCCCACTTCTTGAGTTCTCTAGCGCATGTACAATAGGTAAGAGAAAGCTATGTATTCTTCTGCAAGAGAGAACGTAAAGAATGGGTGGGGTTTTGGAAAGGTTGGTAAGGGAAGAGGAACCTAGAACCTATTATAATCTCTATTTACTTCTTGATTAGTGAAATATTCTCAGGACCACGCTTGGACGTAGACCTTTTGTGCATAACCATGTAAACCAAGTGTGTTCTTTGTGTGTTGTTGTGGTGTGATTGTTTTTTTATCGCGGGTTTTGATCAGACCTTTCTTCATCGATTTTCCACAATTATAAGGATGTATGTAGAGCAGCACATGGTCAAATAAATCACAAGAATAACTACTTGAATCAGAAAATGCACTAAAGACAAAAACATGCACTAAGGGCAGAGAAAAAGAAAGGTGTTATGAACCTAAATTGGTTCGTAACAGATTTGATCTTCTTAGAGGGAAGATCAGCCACTTGACCCACTCCGAGGGAAGGGTCGTTCCTCCTTTCTATGCAAAAACACAAATTTGGGGATAAATTTCTTCATGCATTTTATTCATTGCTATCTCCTTAAATACAAATAGGTAACTCACGAATCACTCCTATGATTACTCAACTGTTCATATCACAACTAATATAGATAATTTCAAAAGACTCCTAAACATAGAGGACTCCTACCTAACACTAACACATCTTTTAGTCCTCCCAAATGAAAAATTCGCCCTTTTAATAATTAGTAAGGCCACTCCATTTCTTTACTAGGGCCACATCTCGAATTCTGTCCTATTCATTTAATTCATTTCAGGTGGCTGCTCTCTACTTACAAGTTACAACAGCCGCGGCCAAGTGCCTTCTGCGTTGGTCCCTAGCAGATCTCCTCTAATAATTGCACAAACTCAGCTTCTCCTTTCTTGTTTAGACCCACTGCCAATGGTTATTACAGTTCCCAAAAAAGCACTTAGAAGCCAATTAAAAAAGAAAAGACAAACTGAGTTTGTGCATTTATTAAGTCATGGTATTGTCAATTTCGATAGGGTGTAACCCGTCTAGGCCACATCCAATTTCAATCAAACCAAGCCTGCTTGATCTGACTTGGTCTAGTATTTTTCAAAAAGTATTGTACAGCTCACACCATAGAACGATCCAAACCGTCCATTTGATGGGCCACAAATAAATAGGTTGTGCCCAAAAAATCACTACCATAGGATGATCCTAGCTCTCCGTTCTATAGAGAGCTGCATATTTTGTTAGAACTAACTAGAAGCAAGAGCTTCCCTTTGATAAATAGTGAAAGTATTAGTACCACCTTTTGAATTCCTCAAGTCAATCATAGGGTGTAACTTGGGCCGGGCTCAACCCGAACCCGTCTGGGTCGGCATATTTTTCCTCAGGTTAGGTTAGCATTTCCTTAGGTTGGGTTGGGTTAGGGTTAGAAAAATTTAATTTTAGGTTGGGTTAGGGTTGAGGCCTTGGGCGACCCAACCGGCCCCAACCTGAACCTCAATTCTGTTCCCTAATTGGATTGTGATTTCTTACTGTTACATTTGTTTTTTTGTATTTTTCTGTTTTTCCCTTGGCTAACCCGAACCCAACCCGACCCGATTTGAAAAAAAAAAGAATAGTTGAGAAATTTAGAGGCGGGTTGGGTTAGGGTTAGGGTTGATCATCCTCAACCTGAGGCTCTGGATGGTTGGGTGGGGTGGTTAGGGTTGAGGGAAAGCTATCTCGGGTTGGGCTGGTTGGCCTCAACCCGACCCGAGTTGCTGAAGCTGGATAAAGTTTAAACTGACTGGGTATCTCTGATCATAGATTCGGGTTTTTAAGCTAATTGGGTAACTGATGAGAGATAAGGGGTTTTAAACTAAAGTGCACAGGGGGTGCCTGCGCTATTTTTACAGAGGCAACAACTATAAAGAAAACAAAAATGCATGAAGATTTTCATAACTTCAATAATTTTTTCTCTTTCGGCTAGTGATGTTCACTATCCAAATTATTGACAATGCCAAACATCATAGACATAAATCTCAATGAAAACAAAGCCGATAAATATCCTAAATTAGATTAACACATCTTTCGCCTAAACTCAACTGACAAAAAAATGAATTTTTACGCACAGTTGTAACTATAAATTATAAAAGAAATGAGGAACCACAGGGTCAGTTGAAAATCATCGCCTTTTATGGTTCATCCCCGCATACGGTTTCAAGCAGAAACAGCAGTCTGGTTCACCCCACTTGAGTGGGTGGCTCTGCCATTCCCATTCTGACCACCCTGCCCACGACCTGAAAACTCGCCTCTGACACCATAATCACTTCTGCCGAAGCTACGCCCACCAAAATTCCCACGGTCTCTCAAACTTTCGTTCCGGAAATTGCCTCTTCTGGGAGGGAAACGCCCTCTCCCACCACTGCCGCTGCCACCACCAACTGAAGAAAACAACAGCAATGCCAGTTTTTGAGAAGTTTTTTAAGGGAAATGTTATCAGCACAACCATGTTTTGATATTTGCACAAACACATTTTCTATTATTTAAAGAGCCGTCAAAGGTCATTGCCGTTCCCAAAAAGCTCTGGCAAGCCAAATAAAAAAGAAAAGATATGCTGCAGTTGTGCAATTATAAAACCAGGGTCGTGCTGATAACATTTCCTTTTTTAAGGTTGCTCTGGTTAATGTAGATATAAATTATATAATCCATGAGCAATTTCTAGATGATAATGCTGACTGCAGTACTCGCTAGACGAGGAGCGAAGTTGGGTTAACTCTAAGAATTGAGTAGTGTGAGATTGCTGTCAAAGTTCTCTTTTTATTTTATTTTTTTATTTTTATTTTTTTGAATTATAAGTTCTCTTTTATCCTTCAAAAAAATATGGTAAGCTCTCTTTTTATTTCTGGGTTAGACAAGTACAAACTATCTGAAATGCAAATTAAGCAGAGAACATCACATTCACAAACCTTACAAAGTTAACCCAACATCACTTGCTTCTATATCAATGTCCAAAAGCTCAGATTCAATTCAGATAATTAAGCCCCAGGTTTCAACTAAAACTGAGTAATTTTATAATCAGCCAAGTCCATCACTGACAAGGCATTATCTTAAAACAGTAGAGTTTTATGCTCAGTTCCCAAGCACCCACGTACAAACCTAGTCGAGTTAGGTAGTATTCAAGTTTTGTTTTGTTGTACGTAAGCTGGGATTGAACCTCCGACCTCTAGGTTGAAGAAGCCTTGACCATTGATTGAGCTACAGGCTCAATCCCAAGTAGTATTCAAGTTGATCACCAAGTATCATAAATACTTTCAATATCATGTATTGGAATATTATAAGACACAGACAAAAGTTTAAAATTGCTAAAACTTTCACTCACCTCGAGATGTAGTTTTCTTCTCCTCAATAAAAGCTTGACGCCCTCCAATTGTGACAGATGAAGCCTGAAAAAATAACAATAGCCAAATGTTTCAAATGCAGGGAAACACAATAGAATATTGGTAGTTCAGTGCTCAGGAAAAATACAAGAATGTGGGGCTTTATAAGCAAATAAAAATAGATGGAAGAAGTTTTTAAAAAGAAGAAACATTTCTAAAGTTTTTTTGCTGCTGAACAGGCCAGGGTTGAATAGAAAAGATGCTTAACAACCAAATTCTTGGATCAACAGGCCAGCTTATTTCTGGCCACTGATCAACCTGGAAATATGTTGATAAATATCTATGCAATTGCTCACACACCCATGTTAAAAATCTACCTTGATCAAGAAGCGAATAGGAGAAAAAATCATATGCGACCAATTTGACCGATTCTCATTGATTAGAAATATATGTCTAAAATGTGGACTCAATTCTTTCTATTACTGGATCCTAATCAGGAGGGCTAATAGATCCATCTTTCAAAGGAAGGCTAAGATATTTATCAAGATGGCCTCCAATTTAAAACCAATGATAGAGTCAAAAGTATATGCAGTCACTTGGTCGACACTGAGACTAACCGCATAAGATTTGATCTTATTAACTTTTTGACCTATTTACATCTAGCCCTTCCCCAGACCCCGCAATGGCGGAGCCTAGTGCACTGGGCTACCCTTTTTTTTTTGTTTCCTTGATAAATGCAAGATATTAATTTGAATTCACAGATCAAGGGTGTCACAAGTATCATTCTCGGGAATTTCTAGGCAAGGGAAAATCTCGGGATATATTAATCTTTTTTATTTTTTTCAGGTTTATATCAGGGAAAAACGATAAATAAAATTATTTAAAAATACGTAAAAATATAAAGATTAAGAAAAAAATAAAAATTGTAAATATATAGGAAAAATATCGTGATATTATCAAATGAAAATATCACTATATTTTTAAATTATCGGGATTATTATAGGATTTGATGTTTTATCAAAATATAGCGATAAAATCGCTATATTTTGAAAATATCGGAGATATTTGTGGCATAGGCCCTAGTGAAGATAATAGGGTCATCCATGTATTGCAGGTGCAATATTGGTGCCCCACGGGCATACCCCAGGGCCTTTTTTAAAGATACTGTTCTCTGCAGCTTAGAAATAGAGAATTTCTATTACCCTGAAGATAACAGTATATTTCTTATCAAGCAAGAGCAAGACAACTTTTTAAAGTATGCCTAATTATATTTGCCTATTAGCAAATGGCAAAACATTATCAGTAAGAAACCACAAACAGACTATATTTGTCAGAAAATGAGTTGGCAAGTGCAAGGCTCATACCTCAATTGCGCTATGCATGGAGCTTGACGACTCAAATTCAACAAAGCCAAAACAGAATCCTTGTGGCTGCAAACGTAAAAGAAGAGAATATATAGTTATTATGGTTATAGTTATAATTATGGTTATAGTTATAAGAGGAATGCTAGATTCACAGGCGCTCTTGAAAAATAAGGGGCAAAGGCCACCCCTATTGGTCAAATACAATTAAATATGGTACAGAAAATTGAAATCAATAATTGTCTTTAATGGTTTTTGACCAATAGGGGCGCCCTTTGCCCCTTATTTTGCAAGGGCGCCTGTGAATCTAGCATTCCTCTAGTTATAAACTGAAAAATTGTTAAAGTGGACAAGAGTAGCAGAAGGCAATATGTGAGGAACACCTTAAGTTTTCTGACTTGAACGCCAAAAGGTTTGATGGGCCCGAATTTCTTGAACTCCTCCTCAAGTTCAGCAACTGTTGCATCCAAAGGCAAACCCCGGATATAAATGGAATGACTTTCGGCTGCAAGGAAAAGAATAGTTATCTTAGATGAGTATATTATATTTATACTTCCAAAGTCAAAACAAATTGTTAGAACCTCAGAGGAAGATAACTGTGTATCAATATGAGGAAGGGAAGATAGAAACCTTCATCGGGAAGATTGTTGCTGCTAGGAGCACGAGTCTCCGGCACAGGAGCAGGTGATGCAGACACCAGCGATCGTCTCTCGGTGTTTACAGGTGCCACCCGGAAAGTAGTAGTAGGCACATGCACTGTAGCAGATGCTTTATTCTCCTTCATACCTTTTACCTGTACGCAACCAAGGTTTAAAATTTCGGTTTCGGACAAAACCGAAAAAATTTCGGCCAAAATTTGGTAAAAAGGAAAAATAATCATTAAAATCCGAAATTTAGAAATTTAGAAATTTCAGATTTTTGGTCATTTCAGCCGAAATTCCAGCATTTTTTTTACCAATATTTCGGCAGAAGTTTCCAAAATCTGCCCTGAAACTGAAATTGGTACTTTGGGTGTCTGCCCCGGCCGAAATCCTAAATTTTGGCCGAAATTTAAAACCATGTACGCAACTCCTTCACTAAGCACAATACACAAGAAGAAACTTACATCTGCATGGAAAAAAGGTGTCCACATTAACAAATACTTACGATTGATGCATAAGACTTCTTCGGAGCATCCTCTTGTACCAAAGAAGAGGTTGACTCAGCAAGTGGTCCCACTTCATTTTGACTTGATGAGGTTAACTCAGCATGTGGTCGCACTTCATTTTGACTTGAATGAGCTGGAGTATCCACAACAACCTCTTCTTCAACAACTAACCCTTCCCCATTGTCAGATGGCTCACAAGCTTCCTCATCATTGTTAAGATCTTCTTCAGATATAGATGTTGCAGGATCAGACACGTGATGATCTGGAGCTGGAGAGTAAATAGAAATATAAGGCTAACATGGTTTCATTTCAAAGAGATTTGTTGAATAAAAACAATTAAGTAGTGGGGGGGGTGGGAAGGTTTACCAAGATCAGGGGTTAAAGGAGCTATCGGGGCACTTTCAATGCTACCATTAACCAGCAGAAAGTCGGTGTTTGTAGATTCAGTTTCATCCATGTACCTAAAGACATCATTGAAGACAAAGTAACCCTTGTCCTGTGGGGCAAGGAAGAATGATTGGGAAAATTTCCTTCTCACATTGTCCGTCCCCGTGAGGCATCCAGTTACTAGAACAATCACTCCACCCTTGTAAGAATCCTGTGCATCTGCACTCTTTATCTCTGACTTAAAGTTCTTGTGGTCCACTGAAAGAATTTTCTCATTGATGGCCTGTGACAATTAAATAAAACATTAATCACCAAAATGTGAAGTTCTATTTGAATATTCAAAAACTTATTGAATGAAAATTCATTGGATTCAATATTCAAACGATCATCAAAATGTTGAAGTCCACTTGAATGCTCTATTTTTTGTGTACTTTTTCATCCTGAATGTAACAGAACAAACAAATCAAACTTTTTTTTGACTGGTGCCAACCAAATCAAATTTCAAAACCTTACAAGCAGAAAACACAGTTTACAAAACATCAATGGCAAAGTAATGACCATAAAAATCATCCAATTACTGGAAATCATGTTAATTGATTGCTGGCAGGAAATCTGACACTTCATCATTCTTAAAGTCAAATATGATACTTAAAAGTTCAAAGGTGGGATTGCTAAAGTAAACCTAAATATATTGTGTAACAAGGAAACCCAGTCTTCAAATAACCATCATGTTGGACATGTGTGTTGACACGACACAGGTATTATGAGGAATCCACAGCTCACCTTTTTCTTTCTTCTCATATTATTTATTTATCCTAAATATGCATGTAACATCTCTTTAGTTATCTTGATATACGTTATTGTGTACCATGTTAAAAAAGATTGATATTATTTTTAAAAAACAATGAGCTCTTTCGGAAAAAACACTTGGTATGATTTACTACTATGTCTACTACATCGTATAGGAAGGTACTACTCAGACTAGTAATGTTGCTAGTCCGCCCCAAATCCCCACCATACATGTGGCATGTGTACAATGATAGGCACATTTATACACCAGGTTCATCATGAATTGTCAATGGTGCAAAAAGCTCACCAAGTACATAAACTGGCTATCAGAGCAATGGATTTTTACCTGTCAAAGGCATATTTTTAAATTTTGATTAAAAACGATACAATACGGCCGAAATGCTTATGTTTCCAACCCCACCAAAACTAATTATGTAATCGTAATGCATGTCGTAACCAAAATCATAAGTTTATTAGTGGTATACCTATACTATATCAACATATGTTATGTAAATATATTTATAAGAATTGTATGTGAAGTATAGTGTATATACAACTCAACGCAACTAAGCTTTTGTCCCAAACTAGTTGGGGTCGGCTAATGAATCCTTTATGCTCTGTTTGGTTGCTTGTTTTGGGGGGATTGTAGGAGTTTCAAATGCATGAGATCTCCCCAAAGCATGTTTGGTTGTCATTTACACCTTTGACCACTAGACAACTTCTAGACATCATTATTGGTTTTTATCCTAGGTGGCGCCTACGTGGCGGAGATGTTCCCCCCCATAATCTTCTTCCCTTTTTTCACCAAAATGGAGAAATTTGTTGGGGGAATTAGGAGAAATTCTTGTCTTATTCTTTTTCTCTCTTTCTCTCTCTTCCACCTATATTTTGATAATGACAACCTGCATCTTCCGCTAATTTCGTCGCGCAACCAAACAATACTCGCAAATCTCCCTCCTAATATTCTCTCCATCTTCCATTCTCTTCCATTCTTGTCTAATTCTCTTTGACTTATTTTTCTCCTACTCTCCCAGCCATCTACAAGCAACCAAACAGAGCATTAGAAAATTTTCATGAATTTTCTATAGGATTCATTTCATAGAAAAGTGGCAAAGTTTATGGCCGGCTGCCAACCTGACGCCAACCCTCCTCCTAAGTATGTATAAATAGTTACATGTGTGACAGAGAATCTCACTAGGTGTTCGATGTTTTAAACCATTATGGAAGGTTGTCTTGCTCATGTGGTGGTTTCTAAGTGTGTAATTATACTTAGTCTAGTATTTACTGAAGTTCAACTTAAAATTTTATCATTTGGACATGCCCCTATACCTATAGGTTTCCGTGATTTTACAAAAATTCAACTGAAATTTCCAAATAAAACTGAATGTTCCCATTTCCTAGGTGACTGAAACCAAAACCAAAACCGAAATTTAAAACCTTGGTCAGAGGAGAACCCTTGACCAGTTTGTAGGGCCCAGGTTGAAGGATACCAATTACCCTACAAATGCCAGTACATGGAGATTGGGTGTGTCACCAACACTGGTAGTATGAGTTGTAAACCAGCTTCCCTAGATTTCATTACTATTCCAATAATTGTGGGCGCAGTATCATTGCACAATTGACCAGAAGCAATCAAGGAGCAATAACGAGGGCTAATATTCATCCTAACAAACTTACTTGCATTGTTGTTACTGAAGTCATTACGCCGCTGGGTTCAGGACGGCTCAGCACGCTTGAATCCTGGTAAAATCTGTAGACTAATTCTGGCGATTCATGGAGAATATGGTAATATTGTTCAACAAAGGTATCTCCAACCTGGGAATCAACTCAACATCAATTAGACCAACAGCACAGAAATCATCACAGCTAATCAAAAAAATGATAAGAATAAAATATGGTATCTACCAGTTGGGCACCAAGAGCAGGAGAAGGAGGAGCAGGAGCAGGACTCACTGTCGGCAATGCCATCTCTGAAGTAAAACCACTACCTGTGTGATGCTCAAACCCAGATGTTTCTTGGTTTCTTAAGAAAGAAAAGGAACCATTTTAGTATCCCAAACAAAAAATACTATAATCATATCCAAAGATATCATAATCATATTGAAAAAGCAATAAAATTGAGATAGAAATCAATGAAATACAAGATGAAACCCTACCCACAGCACTAACCAATTAAGAAGCATGATTCAAGGAAACCAGAAAATACTATAAAGTATAAATTCTAAAGGGATAACTCCAAAACACTTGAAACATGAACACACAAAATACAGGGAGATGAAAAACACCATGATATCCAAACAAATATACCTAGCTAACAAAAATAAAAAAAACCCAACAAACAAATTGAACAACGATCAATGAAGAAGCACGATCTCAACTCAACCTAAAAAATACTAAAACATAAAATTATTTGAGAAAATGCCAAACAATAAAAAAAACCTAGAACCCAAAACAAAAGAGAGTAAGAAGACAATGCGACCTCAATAAAAAAAAGCCCTGACCACCCTCCTCATCCCCCCAACATAAAAATCAAAAGCACATATAACCAAAGCAATGCCAACTACAAAATACAATAAGATGCTCAGTCGAATGCAAGTGAGAAGAATGAATGAATGATGAAAAGCATAAAAAACCTGAACTACAGCAAACAGATCCAAAACAAATAAAAAAAAATCACTACCATTATCTTTATTAAGAATCTAGACTCTAGACCAGGCAGCATTGCTGGCACAAGGCCTAGGACCACGCGGGCATACTCCGATCTGGGTCAAGTAACCCGCATAGGCCAACAATCCCTCCCCCAACAAATTACAGTTTTCAACAGAACCAGGTGAGGGAGTCTACCAGCAGTAGACGATCCTAAGAACCCTAACACGATAAAACAACCCGAGAGCTGAGATTCTGAGAATAACAAAACCCTAGAAATAAAGAGCAAAGGGTGGGATGAAATCCAGGTCTGGCTCAGTTGAATGCAATAAAAAGAGTACCGTATTTGGTAAGAACAGATGAATCGCTGAGAAGAGAGAAGGAGGGGGGACGAGAATGATAAGGGCAGCCTTTATTTAAGAAATTAGAAATCCTGGTCCAACACAAAGACGTAGAGAAGCGGTCCCACACAAAGAGGTAGAGACTAGAGACCGGGTGCAAAAAGGGTGGAGACTGGAGAGTGCATGACTGGGCCCACCCATATGATCCTGACCATCTATCAAAGGAGTTATTGTGTGTTAAGAGTTATTTATTCCTCTGTTGATCGAATGTTGGGATCGCCCAAATCAGAGCGAACCAAAAGCTTACATCAAGGTGGGGCCCACAAATTAAAGATCGAAAGTTAGGGACAATTAAATCGACGGCTCAAATCAATCAAACGTGGGGTCCACCATGTTATTGTAAAATTCTTCTACATTTAGAGTAACAAAGATATGATATTTCCACCCCCTTCGCAGTACGCATTTCCCACCATAGTCCGGTCAACCAAACATGGGATTTTTATTTTGCCGTGATACTTCTAGGACCTTCTTTTTTTTTTTTTCCCACCAATCTCCTTGGATTTTTTTTCTCCCACATAAATCCCAAGAACCAAAAAAAAATCCGGCCTTTTTTACTTCAAATTTCGTTAGCAGGGGGGTGAATGAGTACTCCGGGGGGGTGTTGGGGTTGGAGAGAATATCATCGCCCTAAATCCCCATCCTCTTATTAACAACCTCTATAGATCGCAGGGTTTGGATCATACTATGGAAATGATTTCTCTCTGGGTACAACATATTTACGTCGTGGACCATCAAATGGAAGGTTTCGATCAACCCATGGTATTAATCGTACAGTAATTTTTGAAAAATACTAGATTATACAGGTTTACACCATATAAATCTCCTTATTACACTAATTTTTGAAAAATACTGGACCATACCGGTTTAAAGCATTCAAATCTCCTTATTAACATCTACGTTGTGGGGAACCCTTTGGCATCCTCGAGGAACACGGATGATCTAGGCCGTAGATTTTACATACGTGTCGACGTCTAGATTGCTCAGTCTGCCTGTGCCACCATGGACAAATGATCTAAAACCTTCATTTGCTTGGCATCGATTGAACTGAACGGGTAGGATTGTCCAATTGCCCAACCCCATGTTAATTTATTAATAAGAAAATTATGAATTTTCCCTTTTTCCTTTTTTTGGGAAATGATTTCTGCGCCCCAAATTTTGTCATGTAGTAGTATTTAAAGGGCTGTAAGAGGAATGTTACGGTTCTCAAAAAGCTCTTAAAGCCCTTTAAATACTACACGACAAACATCCGGAGAGCATGTTTATCAAAACATTGGAGCGCATGAATCATTTCCCTTTTTTTTTATTATAGTTTTTATAGAATAAATCAATAAAATTCTTCTTTAGGCTCTATTTCTAATTCTACACCCATTTTAAGTGAAAAAAATAGATGTAAAATTTATTTTACGCCCATTTTTAAATGAAAAATAGATGTAAAATTTATTTTTCTCCCATTTTATGTAGAAATAAATGGAGCCACAAGAAGATATATGGTGTCCCAAACGCTCTATTTTGTCAAAGATAATTTTGTTTTTAAACTTTTCAAATCGTCTTCCTTGCATCCTACAATAATAATGGTTAGGCTCACCTAATCAGGCAGAGTTTTGAGACGTGGCCCACCAATCCGACGATCTGGACTATCCATTCAATGGGCCCTAACATGGGGTGAAAAACACATTTGATCCAACAATCATAACCATCGAAGACTAACTTTCGTTTCGAATCCTGTTTAGAAGATTTTAGAGATAAAATTGTATTGAATCATGATTCAAGCAGTGGAAAACTTTCTTGACAACACTCCAGGAACTACTTGTATCCTTGATTAACACATTTATTTCACTGTGAGTCTCTGAATATGATATACAACTAGAAAAAACAATGCATTTAACAAGCATCAACACGCTATCAACTGAAATATCTGATACCACAAGACAGAAATGGATACATAATCTAAAGGAGCTCATGTTGGGTCAGCCAACCAGAGTAGTTCTCTCTTTCCCCCCAAGTGTCTGAATTATAGCTTCCAAGACTTTGATATCACTGTTTTTCTTAGAAATCTCCTCTTGCTTGGCGCGCAACTCTTCCATGTGCAGCTTGAACACCTCTGTATAAAAGGAAATGTGCATAGAAAGGTGAGCTTTTTATGGGTTTTACCACTAAATCATTTGAAAATCCAAATGCGTTGATTTCAAGTCCAATTTCAATATTCTCAAAACCAATGAACCAGAGCAGATTTCTGTTCTTAACCCACATCAACAATGCAGCCTTCTTTACATGTTAATATTCGAAAAAATGAAAAAATCAGCAGAGTTCAGAAAAGATTTTCAGAGGATACAAATTAAGTGAAATTAGGAAGACCTACTTGTTGTATTCTCAAGCTCTCTTGTTAGATCTTGCGCATGTAATTCAGCAGCCCGTTGTGCTGCCTCCACCTGCCGTTTTTCCAAACGGGAGCGAGCAGCTGCCGTAATTGCAGCATCAAGCTCACGTTCTAAAGTCTCCACCCTCTGTTCAAGTGCCTGCTAACAGGAAAACAGTATGTGACAAATACATAAATACATATATATGAGTAAATCAAGTGCCTGCTAACAGGGAAACAGTATGTGACAAATACGTAAATACATATATATGAGTAAATATAATATATACACATATTTCTCAAAAAAAATAAAATATACACACATATTTGATATAGTTCGGGTTTGACATATATTATGCCACTGAAACAAAGTGCAAACTCAACACGATCATGAACCCAGCATAACCGCACAAGAAATTTGGGAAAGTCAAATACTCAAGCAATTTAAAGGAAGGTTGCTGCATTATGACGGGCATCAACTTCTTGAGGAAATTTCAAGAAGGGCTCTGGATGAACTGCTCAACATCATTCAACAGCTAAGGTTCCAACAATTGACCACAAGGTTCAAGCCTACAATTCGGGTGGATTGATTATAATTATATCCTAACATCCATTAGCCAAATTACTAATGTTTATAGATAAGTCATTTAATGGTAGAAAAGATAGTGAATCATGGTTTGGAAAGTACACTTCACTAAAAAAATTTTTTTTAAAATGGTTATACTTTATTAATTCATATGATCTTTAACGTACAATTTGTGGGTCCCTAAGGACCACACTGATAGAGAAAAAAGAAGAGTTGAATGGAAAATATTTACTGAAGTTTGGAGCCTAGAATTGCAGAGTTCCACAGTATACGGAAATAAATAATTAATCCATGCAGTGTTTCTCTGCATTCCTACAATATAGATGCTCAACAGCATACATCATGGAATGATGAAACTTAATGACATTTTTCTAAGAATTTATGAGAGGAAGGGGCGTAGAACAGACCCATATGGTCTACAGAAAAACCGAAGCAAAATAAATAGATAAATAAATAAGTCGTTTCATGCACAAGCTGCTATGAAGTTAAAAAAAACCATAATGGTAACCTATCTACTAATGAACCATATAGGGTTCGGTTCAGCTTTGGCAAATGTGTATAGATTTTTTAAACATCAAGACCTAGTGACACACGAAATTTGATGATTGTATGGAAGAGCCTGACCAGATATGACCTATTTAACAAATACTGCATTAAACCCAGGACAGACAATATAAAATAATAACAGATATCACCAGACAAAAGGTTGAGCTGTATTGATTTTTTTTAAAAGCTTTTTAATATCTTACTACTTGTTTGACTTCTAAATCTTTAGCCGAAATGTAGAACAAATAGTGTTGTCCTTTTTGAAATGAATGGTCAAGCTGAGGAACGATTGGGTGACTTCTAAATGCATTTCGGGGACTACCATTGCTTCTATTATCAGGTCTTTATGGAAGTTGAGGAACAATAGGGTGTTCAATCATTGAAAGGCTGGCAGCCCCATGGTCGTTATTTTACTTTATTGTGAGGTGCCTGTCTATTTTATTGCAATCCACTCCATTATAGAGATCAGATGAAGGACTTGGCCTTCTCTTTGCCTCATGAAGCATAAACTAGAACTTCCTTTAATCTCACTCCAACATAGGGCTCACATGAAGAACTCAGCCTTCTCTTGGCTTCATAAAGTGAAAACTAGAGCTTCCTTCAACATCTCACCGTATAACAAGAGGGTTTTCCCCAACCTACTTTTCATTCCTTCCTTGTTGCACAAGTTTGAGAAATCAAGATCTTATCTCGCGTGTTGTGGATTTTATTCCATCTCATTAGAAAGAGTGACAGCAAAAAAGTCCAGTAAGTATGAGTGTCAAGTTGCTATGACAGTATCATGCGTGTATCATGTAACCATGTGTGAACTTTGCCCTTGAGCATTTGTTCATGGATTGTCCTAAATGTCATACAAAACTTTGACAATTGTTTCAGTTCTAACGAGCTATTACAAGTCATATCAGGCATACTGGGGAAAAAAACAGGGATCTTTACACAAGGTGTGTAGTCAATCAATATGAAAGAGTGCATGGCAAATTTTGAATAACAGATGAACACGAAGGCAAGCAAAGCACGGAAAGAACTCTCTTCATCCAGTGCTTTGGGGTATTTGCTGAGCTAACCCTTCGTGCTCTTGAAGTCCTCTTTCAGGCAGATTGAATCAAGTGGACGCTTTTCTGAAAGGTTTCCTAGTTCTTTTTTAAGTGCAGGCTGGGATGAGGATCCTTTGCATCTTCAGATGTTATGGTGACATCATTATTAATGACTTCAAATATTCCTATGGTGATGTTTAGTTGTTGGAACTTGGAAGCTACATGAACTGAAACCAATAGTTTTGGTTTGACTTTTATGATTTAAAATGAGAGTTATTGGTTCTAACAACATTAAACTATCTCACATTAACAAACATGTTGCATTCATTGCTTTAAGCATTTTTGTACAATCATCATCAAGAGAAAAATAAACAACCCTATCTGTGTTTAAGAGTATCATATGCAGATGTTATGCAAGGAAGACAAAAGTTAGCGTCCAAAGATTTCTCAGATCCAATCCCTTGTTGGTACATTGAACCTTTTGTCGGTGATCAATGTTTAGTAAGGAGGCTGCCTTGGAAATATAGACAACTGACATTCCTAACGGTTGTGTGCTGAGTACATTAATTTCTCAATCCCTGGTAGCTTTGTATTTTTTGAATCTTAGAATGTAACCTCTTAATAGTTAACTTCATATGCTAGCTGGACAGCCCAAGTTTTCGGTTTGCTGAAAGTGTTGTCACTTTGGGACACCACGGCACTTCATTACACATACATATGAGGTATTCTGATGATGAAATGGGCCAACACTGACACGGCAATTTAAGGTGTCTTCTTTGGACACCTGAAAATAAATAAAAATAAGCTGTATGGCACCTTTAATCAAATACTGAGCTTATAATAGATATGTGTGTATGTATATATACATTTTTTTGTGGAAAATGATCCGTCCAAATAGTGTAAAATGTTTTTCTTTGCAAATAAATAATTCATTGAATACACATTGAGTGCATCCAAACAAACCCTTAGTGTTGCACGTCATTGGATTACGAGGGATTGAATTCGAGGATGGCTTCTTTCCAACTGAAGGAGATGAAAACTTCTTTCCAACTGAAGGAGAACGATGAAGAGAATGGGCCCAACAAACCAAAAAAGTGCGACAAACAAGAAATGAGTCAAGAACATTGAAAAATGGGTCCCAGTGAACCTTACAAACAATGACACTAGATATGGGCCCTAGGTCGTTTGGATAAAAACTTTGCAGACATGAGGACTCATCATCGCCTTCAAATTTTCATCAATGATAACAAAGCAAGTTCATTGAGAATTCATTTATCAAGATGTGATGCCATTGGCAGTGATAATGATAGAAGCAAGTAAGTGGGGCAAGAATATATAGAGACTAATGGGAAGCTAGTTCAATTCACACAAATCACATTACATTAAGGGAATTTGGAGAACAAGGACAATAATACTGGAGAGATCAATGAAAGATTGGGAGACCTGGTACTGCATCACAGGATGGAGATCAATATGGATTTCAAGATCAAGATGTGTTTCAAAACACGGATGTGGGTCAAAACCGAATCGAAGAAAATCCTAGTCAACTCAGCACAACGCATTCAAGTACTTGTTTGACGAAGCTGAGTACTCGGTTGACGCGGTCATAGCTCGGGAGAGTCAAAGGAGTTTTTATTGACTCTGTAGGAAAAATGTGGAACGTGGCCAAGGGAAAAGGGAGACGGCTCGCGGGCGAGGGGGGTGATGTGAGGGAATTTTAAAACTATGAGATCAAGATCGTCACTGTGATGCATTTCAAGATAGAGATCAAGATGGATTTTAAGATCAAAATCGTAATTAGGACGGAGTTAATGATTAATACCGCAATGGATTTTGAGATCAATACCATAATCTGAATAGAGTCTAAGCTCATGCCCAAGGTAGAGATAAAAATCAGTGCAGAGATCCATGAGATCAATTTGAGGACGACAATTGATTAGTCATGAACAAGTCATTAGATTCAAGCAGCTTGAATTTGATGACAAATTCTCTCCAACAAAGTCGAATGATGAAGCGTATGGATTATGGAATACTCTGGTGTTCCACCCATCCCAATGTTCCACTTTGGACAACTTGAAAAAAAAATTAAGGAAATAAAAATTGTAAAATTGGAAGGGAAAATAGAAAAGGATGAGAATAAAAATGGCAAAAACAAAAGAAAAAGTTAATGACGTATTTTATTAGACCCTCAATTTATCAATATTATATCAAAATTTATCTAAAATCAATAAAATGTAAGTGCTATCTATATTATCCATATAAAGAGAGGTTTTTGTTATTACTACAGCCCTGCCCCCTTTGATTGGAGATGGTTTTTCAATTGAATAGGCCCTTAAGAGCATCTAAATCTCAAGATAAATGGTAAAAAAATTAAAGTACTGACAGACTGGAATAAACTAAAACAATTGGAACGAGGAGAAAAATCCAGAATATTCAGAATTGGCGAACTCAATCAGTACATTCCAGTATAGTTTCTGTTATGGTTTCCCTGCCGGAATGGAGCATCCTTGGAATTCCATCTGGAATAAAATGGAATTAAAAAATTTGTTTGTTTTTCTTTTTTCATTTGCTAACCGCCGATTGGATAGCCAGATTCAGAAAATTAGTGTACTGTTTCAACCGTGGCCCATACATGGTGGGCCTCATCACTCAACAAATGAATGGGTTCCAAACATGCAAATGGTGAAGATTGGGAAGAACCTCGAATTTAGGTAGTTGGATGACTACTAAAGGCACAATCTAGTGATACCTGGGACCTTGGAGGTTGCATGAAAAAATTATGGGATGCCCTTCTGAAATCCATGGGATCTAACAATACAATGAATCTTGAATCATGTTGAAGAGAGGGAGGTTTGAATCAGGTTATCAAACGGTTAGGGTTGCTCCCACTTGATAGCGATTTATAGGTTGGTTTACGTGTGAAAGATGGAATGAAACAGTTCTACACTGACCTAGTTGAATAACCCATAGAAGAGTCTTGAGCATCCTTTCATATGGAAGTGGTGTAGAGAGTAGAGACGCTTGGGGAGTTCTTAGAAACCCATTTTATATACTTGTAGATATAATCGTATAGAAGTACATATCAGTGTTCCAAGAATGGAGGCTGTTCTAAAGAATCTTAGGCTCCTCAGATGTTGCGATATGACACAATATACATCACACGTGTAAAGGCTTGTAGTCTGAATAGCAAAGACCCCTTCATTTTCATTTTGGGATCAACTACATTGCATTAAATAGCAAAGACACCTTCACTTTTATGTGCTTCCTTGTTGTGTTCAATTGTCTCTGTTGTCTTCCTAAGGTAGCACCAGTTAGGTACGCCCATGACATTGCAGAGAATTATCTTCGCTATGCACTATTCACTGAGTATTCAGTCTATAAATCCTCAACGAAAAATATAATAAATTGGAATAGAACAAAAAACCAATCATCTCAGACCCATTACTTCAACACCCATTTGTTGAAATCAATCAAACTTTGCGACAAGCTATCTCTTATGAGGGAAACAAAAAACAGAAAAAGGTGGAATAATGAAAGAAAAACAAATTACATAAAAACAAAACCAACCCAGATCATGGAATCAGCTTATAGGTGAAATCCAGAAAACATTCCCCAAAATCAATCAGACTCTGTAATTATATAACCCTATCTATCTGCAACTACCCATCTCTCTTATGAGAAACCCTTGAACCAAGAACACAAAAGAAGAAAAGAAAGAAAGAAAGAAAAATAAATTACATAAAAACAAAACTAACCTAGAGCATGGAATCAGCTTAAATGTAAAATCAAGAAAAAAATCCCCAAAATCAATCAGAATCTCCACTTATCTAACCCTTACTATCCCTTTACAATAAACCCATGAATCCAAACCATCAAATAAAGAGCAAATCACCAAAAATACAACCAACCCAGATCATGAAATCAGCCAATACATAAGAATTCAAATCGAACCATATAAAAAAAGATGTAAAACGAACAAATTCTAATACCTTGATTGTTCTAGCCTGTTCTGATGTGAGAGATGCCTTAGAGAATGTGTCTTCGTCCACAAAAACGGCCTTTTTCATGAGAAGCTTTTGAAGGGAGTCTAGATTGGTTCCCATCTCTGATAGATTTAAGATGGCTGTTCTCCATCTCTCACTTCCCTTCCCTGTTTCTTCCATGTCCATTCATGTAACAAGGGTTTTGATGGGGAGCCAACATTTTCTACCGGCTAGCTTTTGATGGGTGACCAAAAAGGTGTTTTCGTCATTTCGGTATGATCCATAGGACAAAAGCACTCGGGCTACTCATATTGGCACTATAAGTTTTTAATAATGGCACAAGATCAGCTTGTCTTTTCTTTTTCTAATTTACTTTTAAGAGCTTTTTGGGAACTGTAAGGAACCTTGACAGATGGTTAAATGATAAAAGACTATATGAGTCAGTGCAATTATCAAAACTTGGTAGTGCTAACATCAATGGCTAGAAAATTGTTCCATGAAATATTAGTGGGGCCAGTTGTGAGAGATGGAAAGAGAGGGATGGACTGGATAAGGTGGGAGTGGGGCTGGAAAGAGAGGGATGGACTGGATAAGGTGGGAGTGGGGCAGCATAGAAGCTCCCAAAAATCATTAAAATAAAGTTGAAGTAGGATAAATTTTGGGAAATGATATAATATGTTTTGATATTCCGGCGGAAGCTTCTTGTCTCATAGTATTTAAAGGGCTGTGAAAAACTCAAAATGTTATTACAGTCCCCGAAAAGCGCTGAAAAGACGATTAGAAAGGAGAAGACAGACCGGGACTACGGAAATATCAAAACATGACCATGCTGATATCATTTCCCTGAGGGCCCATTTGGATACCTCATGTTTTGAATTTGGATTTTGAATTGAGTTTTGAAGACAAAATGAATAGATCAGCCAGCTCATGTCGAGACATACAGAGAGGAAAGGGGATATACTTTCTACTTGAGGGGAGAGGTTGAGGTGCAAAGAGGGTGAAGCAAGCTGTCTATGGATTTCCAATTACTTATTTCCACAGCATATTTGGGAAATCTAATTTTTTTCACTGCCAATTGCTGATTTGGAAATCCTTGCAAGGATTTGATCTGAATCCAAATCACAACGTAAAAAGGCTGCAAATGTGAGAAATCCAAATCAAATTCTTCTCGGCATCCAAACGGGCCCTAAGTTTTTTCATTGTTTAGGGTGAACAAAAAATTGTAATGCCCAACCACTTCTCTTCCTCTCTTGGTTCCTTCCATCTCAGTTCTCCCCCCCCCCCCCCCCCCCCCCCTCTTCCTCACAACAGGTCCAAAGAAACTAAAACACTTGTTTTGGTATTACAATTTTCAGAGGATTTGGCATTTATTGAGTTGGGATTTAAAGGGTATCATTGAGGTTTAATTTATGGGGGTTTTCAGGTTAATCTTGCTGGTTTTATGAGCTTCAGTCGTAGGGTTTGTAAGATTGGCATTTTGTCTTATTTTGCCCGAGGAAAAAATTCTGGTTTTGTGTTTGAGATTTAAACTCACCTGGTTTTCTACCTTACAATGTAGTAATCGCTTTGCATTGGTTCATGCTCAAGCTCCTTTTTCTAGAGGGCCAACTCCGAGTGGAGCTGGTAGGTAATGAAAATAGTAGATTGCTGCATATACAGATCTGAATGTTAAATTTGAGAAATTTGAGAAAACTTCAAGAACCTTTAGGGCCCGTTTGGATGCTGAGAGGATTTTGATTTGGAATTCTCCCATTTGCAGCCTTTTTTACATTGACATTTGGATCCTGATCAAATTATTGAATTTCCAATTTAGCGAGTAACAGTGAAAGAAGACAGATTTCCAAATAAGCTGTGGAAATAAGAAATTGAAAATCCACAGATCTGGCAGTTTCCTTCACCCTCTTGGTTCCTCAACCTCTTCCTGCAGCAGGAATTACCCCCTTCCCTCTTTGTCTCCCTCAACATGAGCTGGCAGATTTATTCATTTTGTACTGAAAACTCAATTTCAAATCCAAATACAAATACAAAATCTGAGGTATCAAAACGGGCTTTTACATATTTGGCTGATGCGTATGCTAGTTTTGAGAAATCCTTTGGTAGCTTTATCAATTTTATCTAAATGGATGCTACTGTTTTATGATTATCTTGCATGTTAATATTGACTGCTATAGATGTTATTTTACTATTTTATGTTAATAATCCATGCATATTTCTCGCCACTTAAATGGGGGAAATAAAATTTTCAAGTGAAAACAAGTTCACATATTTTACACTTGGTCAGAGTCTCAAGTCCAAGTAAGTGGCTACACGGCTACAGTTGAGCTCTCTACTATTCTTATAACAATATTGACTATTGAGGAGGCATAATTTTATTTCAACGCATTTATGCATCAAAATACGATAGATCGATTTTGCATGAATACTTTTAAGCTAAGTTGACACTTTGTAAGAGGAGAATTTATATGATGGGTGGCCGTGAAAACATGTGAAGTCTAAAAAAGTAGGTACGGCCACTTTTTTCGATGACATTTCTATAGGATGATCCTAACCCTCTGATCTGAATATCGAGATTTCCAAAAATCATTTCAGATCGGAGGGTTAGGATCATCCTATGGAAATGATTTTTGGGGCACAGCCTATATATGTTGTGCCCAAACATATGAACGGTTTGGATCATAAAAAAAAAAAAAAAAAGTGGGCCGTAGCTACTTTTTTAGACTTCACGTGTTTTCACGGCCACCCATCATATAAATTCTCTTGTAAGAGAGCGATTTTCAAAGAACTATGTAAGAGGGCAGAATGATCATCCCCAGCTGTCTTTTGCAGGTGCTCTGCAACATACATGGGTTTGTAATCATACATACAAGGCCAATTTCAAGCGTTGGGCTCCAAAGAGGCCCATCAAGTAGCATCGTTTTATTGAGCTAAGTGCTCTGGCCCTTGGCATGAAGAAAGCACCGATCTCTGCCTACATCAATGAGCTTCAGAGGGTTTTCTTTCAAGTTTTCTGAGGCCTTAGCCTTTTTGAAAGCAAATCTCTAATACAGATTAGAAATAGTGTTTTGCAAACTGAGAGGGGCATTACTATCGACTAGGGGATTTGATTCCTCCAGGTTTGTTGCATAGAGAGAGAGAGAGAGGGGGTAGGGAGGGAGGTAGATGGTGTGTGAAACTACCAATTACTCGAAAAGCTTGAGCTGATGGAGATGGCGTTATTTAATCTTTTATGCTTTAACACTCCCCCTCACATGTAGCCCCTCTTTCTAGGGTTGGCCTACACATGGCACATGTCACCCCTCTTTTGGGTTTTGGCAATTGCATGTTGATTTTTACTATAAGGAGGTTTGAACTCGGGACTGTTGGCTCTGATACCATGTGAAACAGCCAGTAACTCCAAAAGCTTAAGCTGTTGGAGAAGGCGTTATTTATTCTTTTATACTTTATCAGCCTGAGTGGTCCGGCAATCGGCGGCGGTCAGAGGTGGATGGGGGCTTCAATGGTGGCTCTATGAAAAGAGACATAGAGATAGAATGTGAGAGATAGACAAATGCAAGGGGTTTGATTTACGAGAGAGACACAGTACACCCCTCGAGAAAGCAATTTTTGGTTCTGTTCTAGGCAGGAAACGTAAATTTTCTGTTTCCTTTTTTATGATTCACAATAAAAAAAAAGAATTAAAAAAAAAATGAATCAAGCGAACTGTGTTTTTTACACCAAACATGTTTTTTTTTTTAATTCTTAGAAACATAAAATGCATTTTTAAAATGTTCCTAAATTTTTTGTTGAATTTCTATGCAACTGAATACATTATTATATATTTTTAGTTTAGTTTATGCAGGTTCATGGGCAACCAAACGCCAATATCACAGGTTTTTCATTACAGATTCTTTTTTTCTTTTTTTCCATTCTGCCACATCAGTTTCTTTTTCCTTTATTTTCCTTTCCTTTTTGCGGATACCAAGTGAACAAAGTCAAACGGAAAATGGGGTGTCAATATTAAAAAATCAGTAGTTGAACAGCTTAGTAATATTAGAAAGGGAAGTGATATCAGCACAACCATATTTTGATCTTTTCAGAACCCATCTCATCTTTTAGTGTTTAAAGAGCTGTCAAAAGCGCTTGCTTACTCATCCGGAAAAAAAAAAAAAAAAAAGCGGCCGTCAAAAGGTTTTCACATTTCCCAAAAAGCTCTCATGAGCCAATTAAAGAAGAAAAAGACAGCTGGGTTCGTGGGAATACCAAAATATGGTTGTGTTAATAACATTCCCCATTTGAAATGCTTCTATCAATTATAATTTTTTTTTATCAAATCTGATTTTGTTAAAAATGATATAATAGACACATGCCACCTGTTCAATGGAAGAGAAAAAAGTTGGAAAACTATTTGGGCCAAGAACTAGTACAAGAGAAATGATCAGCTTCAAGGGCGCCCTTATTTGTTAATTTCTGCAAAGTGTGGCCCCGAAAAAAGTGGAGGGCGCCTAAAAAAATTGGAAACCGTGTAGAATTTGCATAAATCAGCCAATAAGGGCTTCCTTAAGCTGATTTTTGCAAGGGCGCCCTTTTATTCTATCATGCCTCTACAAGTAAATGGAAAAAATATTTTTAGGGTTAATTTTTAAGAGAATGGAAAACTTATATCCGAGCAAGACCATCACCGACCAAAGTCTTGCTCGCATGGTCAATGTAGTGAATGAAGAGAGCCTGGTAAGGAAAAGGAGGTCTAGTGGCTGTCAAAAATTCAATCTAGAGTCTGATAAAAGTTAGCTATTATGGGTGTTATGGGAACCACTACAACCTAAGATCGGATCCACCCATGTATTGGTTATGATTCATTCACATAACCTATTAGTCGGATCCTTTTTGGAGTATTTTTGAATCCTACTTTCTGAGTTTGGGTCATGATCCACTTCGATTCAAACCATCCAGTGGAATGTCCTAAGTCCAACTCCCAGTGTACACAATTAGGACTTAGAGTAAAGGAGCAGACCGGCCGTCATTTTTTACTTGTTTTTGACCTCTCGCCCTTCTTTCCGACATCAAGAGAGTAGCAGATGCTCCCATATTTGCATGAGAGATTTTTAAAACCTGAATTTCTCACTTAAAATCCAAAAACGCTGTCATGACAACATACAACTGCTTGATCATGAGCCATCTCTTACACTGTTTTCAAACTAAAAATTTGGATTCTAAAATCCGTGTATCCAAACGGCCCCTAAAAGACAAGAAGCTTTCGCGACCTATCAAAAGAGTGTAGTGCTAAAATAATTTCCCAAAATAAAATGTTCTTTATTGTTTTGAGTAGGGTTTTTCAATGTTACGAAAATACCCCTCATCAATAGACCTAAATGTAGGAAATTTTTCGTACATTGGCACCATTCAATTGGATCCGGGACGCTCCATCAGATTCTGGGGCAGTGTCTTGGTCACGATCCGAACATAATTTCGGACCTTACGATATGGATCCAAACTAATCGGGTTAGGATCCGGTTGTTATCTTAGCATGTGGATCCAACGGACACGGTTTGGATCCAGTTTAACGTTAAGGATCCATTGAGACCTCTATATGTAAATTATTTGTAGATTTACATTTTCAACGGGGGCTTAACAAAACCCTTCTCTTAAACCCCACACCAGAAAGCACTGTTACGGTAAAACCCTAAATCCCTTGCAATATTATAAGGCTGAACTCTGCAAAAAGCTTCCCAAAATCCACCCTTCTTTCTACCATGCGAGCTAAACTCACTCCCCGCCGTGTTTCTCCCTCCCTTTTCTCTCTTTTCCCCCCCTCCGAAACCCTAGACCCAATCCCAACTGAAACCCTAGCCCCAATCTCAACTGAAACCCTAATCCAATCCCAAATCCCCACCGGAATCCCAATCCAAACCCAAATCCCAACCGAAACCCTAACCCAATCTCAAATACAAACCCTCACCACCAAAACCCTAACCCAATCTCAAATCCAAACCCAAACCCCACCATTCTCCACATCAAAATCCCCCACAAGAACCAGACCTTCTCTCATTCGCAAGGCCAAGCTCCTTCCTCCTCCTCCACCCATTCTTTCTCCACCACCACTACTTCCTCCTACTCTTGCTTCCTCTCCTTTTTCAATCGTCCATACTCCAACTTTTTCGAAAGGCAGGCCCAGGCAATACGTCAAGGTGAACGGCCGGACCCCGCGGGTCCGCCTTCCAGTCCACGCAGCAGCGCACATTTTCCACCTTACCCGAGAGCTCGGCCACCGATCCGAAGGACAGACCATCGAATGGCTGCTCAGACAGGCCGAACCCATTATTTCCACCACTTCCCCAGCCTCAGCTTCTGCTCCTCCAGGTTCTTCTTCTTCTTCCTTTATACTGTATTTGTGCTGTTTTCTTTATGTTTTGAAACTGAAATTTTCACCCCTCTTGTAGTAAGCCCATACAGTCAAGTATTTTTCAATTTGGACTGCGCACCATATGATGGTTCAAACCGTCCATTTGTTGGGCCACCAATGTAATTAGGTTGTGCCTAAAAATCATTTCCATAGGATGATCTCCGTATAATCCAGTATTTTTCAAAATGGACTATACGGCCCACACCATAGGATGATCCAAACCGTCCATTTGATGGCTATCAATGATGGAACACTTTGGTGAATTTGGTTCTGGCTGCCTATTTCATAAAAAATCATAGTAGGCAGCTGTTTCATTAACCCATCTACATATTGTAGAGGAGGATTACATCACAACAGTGTTATGGATTCTTCAAAATCGACCAAGTATCCATGTCAGACACATCCTAATAGGAGGTTTCTTAAATGAAAATAAAAAATTATATCTACTAATTAAAATTTTCTGGATTGAGCCTCTAGCTTAATGGTCAAGTCTTTATTCTTCAACAAGCTAGTTGTAGGTTCAATCCCAACTTACCTATAAAAAAACTTCTTACCTATAAAAAAACTTATTAAAATTTTCAATACACGTTATAAACTTATTAAATTTTTCAATACATGTTATAGCCATATATATGTAAAAAAATAAATTAAAATATGAGAATTGATTAACTTATTTTGGTTAATCCACGAATCAATCTTTTAGGGTCTGTTTGGATGCAGATAGTTGTCTTGTAGATTAGTGGAATAAAGTAGTCAATAGGGAGGAGAGAAACATTTGTAATGTTTGAATAACCTAGGATTTACCTGGTAGAATAGTGATAAGTAGTACCATTCAAAAAAAAATAAAATTGATAAGTAATGTTTGGTTGCCAGTATCGTAATAGTAATGGGAGGGGGTGTCATTACCAATATATAGATAGAGAAGAGACAAAAGGTATAGAGAGAAAGAGGGAAAGAGAGAAAAATCAAAATTCTACTCGACAAATTCTTCACTTTTTGAAGAGGGTGGCATGAAAGGTATTAGTAGGCAACACGAGTGTCATGTCACCACACAAGCAATTATTACCTTTGAATCTTGTCTAGTACTCCCTAGGGATTGTGATGCTAAATTGGCTACCAAACACCACCAAAAAAGCATTTTTCTACTTAGGACATCCTTGAGGATGCCAGGGATGTGGCAACCCTACAGGCCCTTATAGATTTGCCGAATTTGACACTTGATACCAGTGTCGGAGACATTCATACCTGTACTGATGCAACATAGCATCCGAATCATGTTAGAAATTGAAGATTTCAATGCACACTCCGTTGCCAAACTACGCTCATCCTGAGATAAAGCACTCATAGTGTAAGCCCTGCAGTAGATGCTTGATGTGAATCTTTGAAGGAGGTGTTCAAGGTGGCAAATTTATGCATTTTGTATGAACTGGTTTATAGACAAGCTATGTTACATGGATTCTTCTGAATCGGTGAAGTACCCGTGTTGGACACGTGTCATATTCCAGTACTTTAGGCTTCACTCTAGATCTCCTGAATCTTTTTTTTTTTCTAAATACAGCAACAGATTTAAAAATTAGTAAAGTGTCTCTGGTCGATTCATCAGATAAGTTATCTGGTCGGTCTGTGTTATTTATGATTCTATTGGTGTAAAAAAGTGTTTGTATTTCTGTTTTTGTATGTGAAAGTAGGCCACCAGTGTGAAACAACCAACAGGATGTAACATAATGGTGGATTGACCAGATAGTGTATCTGGTCGATCGACCAGATATACTTAGCCTTTTTTAAAATGTCACATGTTTTAAGCTTTATCATCCTAATAATAAGTTTTTTAATATAGAAACAAAACATTATATTACTCAACCTACAAAAATTCCAACTATATACTCGTATTATCATGTTGAAGAATTAAAATTAGCCGAATCCACGATTTTTTTTTTTTTTTTTTGAGGTTAGCCAAATCCGACACTTGATACCCATGTCAGATTCCGACAGTTGTATCTGTACTCGTGCAACATAGCTGACAAGCTTATCCATGAAGAGGATGGGAAATGCCTGTTCCCATTTTCATATGGATATGTTTTTTTTTGGAAGTGGTAACATTATTTTCATATGGATATTTGGTTTGAGAAATTCTAAACTAATTCATGACCGCCAACCGATAATATTTCTACAATGCAATAAAATGTTGAAATGTGATTCTTGAAAATGATGGTCTCAAGAAAATGTTTCTGCTTATGTTTTCTTCATAGTATATGTTTTGATTTTTTGGTACCAGTGTTATTCGAAGGATATCAGGAGATGTAATGGTTGTATTCCACACGAACCCATGCATTTAAACTTGCATGTAATTCACGCATTTATTTCTTTTTCACCAATTATAGTTATTGTTGTCTCGAAAACTCTGTTATATATTGTTAGATTTGGTAGACTTAAAACATAACAAAAAAGGTTTTGAATCTGAAAGGTTTTATTTTCTATTATCTGTGTTTTCTTTGAGCAATATGCCCTTATCAACTTGAAGCTGGGGTTCCCTTTTAAGATTTACATTAACATCCTGCTTCAGGTGACTGCAAATATAAGTTTTTAAGTTTGTCATATTGCAAAGAATTACTGAATCAAACATAATATTCTATTGCATTGTTGAGGAAACTCAAATCGTTTATGTATAACTGCAGGGCCTGCTCCACGAAGGGGAAGGCGGAAGAAAAATAGCTATGAGCAGCAAAACTTGAGACACCTTTCTGTTTCATCAGGTAATGAACTAAAAGCAGATGTTGTTTCGTCGGTTAATGATTTGGTGCATCCCACTGGAACTCATGATTTATGTGAAATTGCAGGGAAGAATAGGAGGAAGCGCGCCAATCTTAGTCAGGAGGCCTTGGAGGAGACAGATCCAAGCCTTATAAAGGTAGCAGAAATTGATCAGTACATGGATGCCTTGGATGAGACAGACCCAAGCATTACATTTAAGGGTTCAGAAATTGATCAGTTTAAGAAAAACAGTCAGGAAAATTTGGAGGGCATTAATCCAAGCGTTCAACTAGAGAATGCAGAAATTGGTCAGCTTGAGAAGAAAAGAAAACATCACGCCATATCTTTAGAAAATAATATTGTGGCATCTGAAGAAGAAATTCTCAACACATCTTTTCAAGCTTCAGCCAATCCTGTAGATGTCACGGGACTTTCGCCACTCGACCGCATAAACTACTTGATTTCAACTCTCCATGAATCCATTCTAAACCAACCCTCTTCAGATGAGACTCCCCCAATGCAAAATTTAGTAACTTCTGACATTACCCAGACAAAAGATACACTACTGGCAGTGAAAGATGCATGTGCTAAGGGTTTGAGTCATTTGGCTTCTCTGGAACATCAAACACGTTTAAGGGGGTTACTCGATGTTCTGCTTGCCCAACCCGGTGAATCTCCCACACGCAGTGCTAATTTTGAGAAATTTAAAGACCGATTTGATCAGATAATATCTGAATTCGAAGCCTTCCAGAAGGAGGTTACGGAAATCAGTGATTTCTTTAGCAATGCGAAAATGGTTCAAGACTCGTTAGAGTTCAAGGAGAAAAAGGTCACTCAACTTCGATTAGTCGATAAAGGGTGTACTGACACTTTATTGTTTGTTAAGGATGCCAAAATGAAGGCTCAACGACGGTTAGAGGAATTGCAGAGGGAAATTCATTTACTTCACCGACGTGAAGAAGAGATCAAGAAGAACAGGATGACTAATTTAGAAGAAATGAGAAATTTGTTAGCAGTGATGGAAAAGGATGCCAAAATTCTAAAAAGTCACCAGGAGGATGAAGGGAAGTGGAAGATGGAGGAGGAGCAGGTGATGGGCACATTGAGGCGGATTAACCAGGAGTGGGAGGACAGCTTGAAACTATTAGACTGATTTCCATGCCAGGGTCCTTAATTTGACCATAAGGCAATGAGTGCTGCTAAGGAGACCGAGAGGGGGGGGTTGAGAGTACAACCGAACATGGCATGGGAGGGGTATTTTTGTCATTTAAAGTTGAAAACAATATCTCAGTTAATGCAATACAGGATTCTGCTTCTATTCCAAAACTTGCGATTTCATGGTATCAGAGCAGTTCAAAACTTACAACTCCTTGACATTAAAAGTCCACCTGTAATGCCAGTCCAAAAAAAGGGAGTGGCCACACATGAGGGAAAAGTATTGAACTATAGAGGATTAAATAACACCAACTATAACAGCTTAAGCTTTTGGAGTAATTGCTTGTTTCTCATTTGATGCATTTGATGCAGGCGAGAAACGGAGAAAGTAGAGAAGAATAGAAGTGGAAGGGGAGAAGAAGAAGAAGAAAAGCTCAGGAAGAAGAGGAGAAACAGAGGGAAGAAATCTAGAGAAGGCAAGAAAGTCTCCTAACTCACTCCTAACCAAGGTTTTAAATTTCCGAAACCCGAAATTTCGGATTTCGGTCGATGACGAAATCGAAATTGGGTAAAGTCGAAACTTTACTTTATTTCGACCGAAATTTCAAAATTTCGCTTGAAATTTCGTTTTCCTGAAATCTCGGCTCGAAATTTAAGGGATTTCATCTAAAAATCTGGATTTTTTAATAATTATTTGATATTATCGTGAAATTTCTGAAATTTCGGCTGCGGACCGAAATTTCGATCGAAATTAATTCGGAGAAAAAATAGCCGTTTATGGATTTCGTCTAATTTCGCCTGAAATTTCGGCAAGGACCGAAACTCATTTCGAAACCAAAATTTAAAACCTTGCTTCTAACTCAGCCTATATATAGACAACTTAAAAAGAAAACAAATAACATAACATAAATGGAAATAAAATCCCTAGAAACTCCAACTCTTCCTCAAAAGAACTCTCCTCCACAAAGTGAAAAGTGCGGTACTGCTCCAAGAGGCCGGAATCCAAACAACAAAGCTTCTCCTTGGTGAGCCAAGCAGTGTTTGAATCGGGTCGCCGACGACACTTAACAAGGTAATGCTGAAATCCTCCCAGGCGTGAAGCAACGATCTCTTCAGTGAGTATGGTTTCGATCTGGTCAGCATGAGGCAGTGGAACTGGCGGAACTACAGCAACGATGTTGGAACAGGAGAGCTGGTAGTCCGATCTGTAGAAACATATGTCAGCATAGTAGGTGGCTCAAATGTGTACCTTGATATGGAAGGCTGATCTCTAGTAGTATCTCGTTTGTTTCCCCGGTCTTATTCTGATTCGGCTCATTGTCTGTTTTAGAACCGAGCCTATGAAAACCATGTTGACATCAACGGATGGAAACAAATCCTCATCAACAGACATGATTCCTTTTTATTTCTCAGGAAATTTTAGCCGTCAGTTGGTAATGGCCTTTCTGCAAAGCATCTATATATATAAGTAAAGTGGAATCCTCTAAGGTGGGGTGCTGCCACGTGGCACCCCCTCCTCTATCCCTCCTCTTTATCACATTTTGGCAAATGTTCTATCATACAGAAGAAAGCTATTAAATCTCCTATTATATCTCTTTCTCTCTCTCATGTCAATTAAATCTCCTATAATATCTCTCCCTCTATTTGCATCCCCTCTTTATCACGTTTTGGCAAATCTTCTATGAAGAAAGTTATTAAATCTCCTATTATATCTCTTTCTCTCTCCTAACTCTCTCAATTAAATCTCCTATAATATCTCTTCCTGAAGTTTCTTTTCACAATTTTTTGCAAACCCCTACAAATCCTCCTAGAACCCCTCTCAATGATTTTCTACACCACCTCTTCATATTCCTCTCCCCCTTTCAAATATAAATTCCTTATTTAATCATGTTGTATGTATCGAGATTCCAACCCACGAGAGAAAACTCTTCTCTTCCTCGGCTCCTCCCCATTTGATGTAGCAACTTAGTGTGATCATCTTCATCTCTCTCTGCTCTACTTGGTATGTTTCTCATCTATATCTGCATTTTCCCTTTTTAGCCTGTCTTTGCTTTTTTTTTATTGTTATAGTTTTATTTTCTTGCTTTTTTGGTTAGGGTTATTCTATAATATTTAGGTTGGATTTTTTTTTTTAATTCCTTCGTTTTTTTTTTTCAGAAACAATAAAGTTGCTTTATTGAATTCAACATCACATGCAATGGTTTAATAGTTTATAAACATTCACACCCCAAATGCAAGTGAATATTGAAAAGATAAAATTTTGTCTCTCTTATATGTACAAGTTTCTCGCTGTTTTTTCCATCTAAATTTACCATCTACCCGTGCATCGCACAGGGCTGCAACTAGTTGTAGAAAATAATACAATTGTTAGTATTATGGCTCCATGCATGGTGTCATTTTCAATACTTTCTTACATAAAAAATGCATGGTGCCATTTTCAGTACTTTTTGTTCTTTAATTCTTCAGGAGAAGGAGTGATGTGGCCATCTGGCAACTTCAACTGCTTGTCTTTTGGTAGATGATCAAAGATCTGCTCGATCTTAGTTATGTCGAAGGAATACTACTCGCCAACATCGTAGTAATTCTTTTAGACCGGGCGAGGATTTAAGAAGCTGCCATCAGAATTTTCATTTGGCTTCCGTCGCCTAGCAAGACCTTACAAGTATAGGGCTTCGTACCCACAAGTTTGGCCACACTTATATCGATCTGATCGAGTGGCTCCTCTTCGTTAGGATCCATCTTGGTCTCAACCATGGTGATCATAAGGCCTCTATAGTAAGCCTCTGTTGATGAAATCTTTCTTTGTTCTTCTTCTGTTATTAGGCTCTCGTATCTTGAGGCCTGAGAAGCCAAATGGTACAAGTCAATAAATTCTTGACCCGCAAACTTCTTTCTTAATTCTAAACTGAACCTGTTTTTGGCCAACTTCACATAGTGGGCCTGTTGTAAGCTTGGGTGGCATCTTTTCATGGCCCTTTTGAATCGGGCGATGTACAAGTCCACTGATTCATCGGGTGATTAGCTCAACATAGCCAAATCCACAATGTTCACTTCGGGTTTAGTCTGGTAGAACTGAGAATGGAAAATATGTTCCATCTGCCCACGTTTCAATACTATTGGGTGGCAGCCTTATACACCGGTTAAAGGTCACTTCATGGCTTGCCTCCCTACACTGGGCAGTGTAACGATCAATGTGCTCAACAGTGGATTGGTTGTCCTCCCCAGAAAACAAAGTGAATTTGGGAACCCTGTATCCCCTGGGGTATAGGTAATAGTAGTCATACCAATCAGGATACGGTTTCCTATATACTAGCATGTGTATCTGTCTGAACATCGGACCGAGCTATTGTTGTATCATTTTCATGACCTGATCTCTGTTCAGGCAGATGTTCTGTGGGAAGTAGATGCCCCGAATGAAAGGTTGGCGCAGACCCTAGGGTCGGGCTGTACTGGTTGCCCCTAGCTCCGCCTGTGCATGAACTCCCATAGCAACCTGAGGGTTCGGAGGTGGTGTACGAGGCTGGTTTTAGTTCTGGTTATTGTTCCTCAGTAAACCAATCACATTGCCATTCAGCACACCACCATATCTTAAAGTGACACAGGTATGTCTGAGTTTTGTCCCTGTGGGGAAGTTTGGCGAATCGGCGAAACCAAATTAGGATTATCATCTAAAGAAGGATTTTCCCGATTAGAAGTTCGTTGATCATCGGTCTCGATACTCTCATAAATGTCAGAATCACTAGCATTTCCACCGGGTGTGCCAAAAATGGTGTTCGGTCTAAGGGTTGCCCTGGTGTGGTCGGTTAGTGCCACCATACGTGGGGTGAGTGTGTATGGGGGTGTGTATGATGATGAGTGGGCATGCTAGCCTCCGAAGAGGTAAGAAATCGAAAACGCAATTAGTGGGGTCGGCGACCGAAATGTTTCCGTCCCTTGGGATTTGATTTTAGGTGATTGAGAATAAGAAGGGAACGACACTTTTTCCTTGGGCTCCTATGCCTTTACATAGCTGGAAAAGAATTTTTATAGTACAAACATGACGCCAAATGAGGGGAGTTGACATGCAGAATGTGAATGACATGTCGACACGCGCGGAACGTGAACAACTCACGGTTGATCAGAATGTTGGTGCACGCAGAACGTAGACGACGCCGTCGATGCATGTAGAATGCAAACGACTCCCAGGGCGGACAGACCGTCGAACTCACCACACAAACGAAACGCCATCAAGAATGATGGCTGAATTAAAGAGAAAGACTCACCTGAGAAGATGAAATCATTGCTTCCTTAATCTGGATAAGAGTTGTTGGCCCAATTGTTCAACCCTTGGCTATCTTCCATCTTGTTTTGATGATTCCAAACACAAGATATTGTATGTACTAATGTTTTTGTTACTTAAGTTGTACCTTATGTGTTCATTTCATTAAAAGTCAAGCGAGCTTGGATCAAGATGTTGGAGCCATAATGGAGAATCAATGAACTGCAAAGGAACCTTAGAAGACCCAAGAATGAAAGAGATTGAAGTGAAGAAGAATATATTGAAGATTCATTTAAAACTCAATCTTAGAATAAAAAAATCCTATCCTTTTCATAGATCCAATTAGAAGCACCAAAGAGGATATAAAAGGACCAGAATAATGTAAATTAATAAGGAAAATCAAGTAGATCCAAGCCCAACTGCCAAAGTGAGCTTTAATGTGAAAAAACATCAAATTGGCACTTGCTTGGTTGGCTAGAGGCCATTATCCTATGTATAACTAATCTAAATAATTTTTAAATATTTTTAACAAATAGTACTCCCTCTTCTATTATCCGTAAAGCACAAGAACGTCGAAATCCGATAAAAACGAGGGATATATGTATTTTACAAGTTGACTGTGCAAAACTGAAAAATCCGATACTGCCACCGAGCGACAACACATTTTTATATATAAATAGCCTAACAAGTAGTTCTGCTGTTAACCGAGGGTCTACTGTGAGAGACATTGAAGGTCCAAAACGGCTAGTTTTTTGGGTTCTTTGTTTTTATAAGGGTAGTTTCCCAACCCTTTGAATATGATTCTCACACTCCTAAGCCTATTTGGAACAATATTTGGGTAAGAAAAACTTCCTTGTGCCTCTCTTGAGATCATATGTTTACTATCCACCTTCCCTCAAGTGACGGTTTATATGTAACAGTCTTGACCTACTCAACTAGGTCATCCTCAATTGGTTCGGTTTCTTCTGACTGATCACACTTGTAATTGGCATGGGGATACCCTACTTCATAAAAAAAAGGCCAACACCAATTGACGTCTTGCCTGCACGACCAATACAGTCACTAAAGAGAGCCTGCCATGCAAAATGAGGTCTTTTGGCTATTGAAAAATCAATCTAAATTATGGCAAAGTTGAGATTATGTATTGGTCACGATCCATTCGGGGCAGTGATATTCCCCCCAGTCCACAGCCGGTACCACACTGCTCAACAATCAATTTGTTTAAATCTTTGAGCATGGTAGGCCCCACCCATGTTTTCCAAAATGAACCCTACGGCCCACACCATAAGATGATATAAACTGTCCATTTGATGGGCCACAACATAAATACGTTGTGTCCCAAAAAATCATTTCCACAAGATGATTCTAGCCCTCCGATCTAAAGAGAAACTGCATATAGTTGAAACCTCTATAGATCGTAGGGTTGCGATAATCATGTGGACATGGTTTTGTGGGCACAACCTATTTACGTTGTGGCCCATCAAATGGACGGCTTGGATCATCCTATGGCGTGGGTCATACAGTAACATTAAGGCCCAATTGTAGGCCCCACCCATATTTTTCAAAAATGAAGTGTACGGTCCAACCATAGGATAATCCAAGCCGTCCATTTGATGGGTCCAACGTAAATAGGTTCTACCCCCAAAATCATTTCCACGGGATGATCGCAACCCTCAAATCTAGAGAAGTTTCCATAATATGCAGTTTCTCTTTAGATCGGAGGGCCAGAATCATCCAGTGGAAATGATTTATCGGGACACAACCTATTGACGATGTGGCCCATCAAATGGACAGTTTAGATCATCCTATGGTGTGGGCTGTACGGTTCATTTTGGAAAAACATGCGCCGTAGAAGGGGGATATCATCACTACTCACCATTAAGGGAGTTAATCGGATCCTTTTCAGAGTACTTTTAGGATCTACCTGTTGAGTCTTGGGTCACGATCTATTTCGAATAGGACTGTCCGTCGTGAGAAATATCCTAGGTCCTGCTTTTGCTTAAGTTGTGGGGAAAATGAAACGAGATAGATAGAGACGGGATGGATATTTTCGTACCTTAGGACATGGATCCAATGGACATCATTGGCCCAAATGAGATACGACTGGAACGCTAAAACTCTCAATCCCCCGAACTCTACGTAACACTGTCCTTATTCCCTCTTTCCAAAATCCAACTGTTTTTCTACCATGCGAGAGAAATTTACTCCTCGTCGTTTCTCTCTCCCCGTTTTCCTTCCTTTTTTACCCTCTGAATCCCCAACTCAAAACACCTCACAAATCCTAGACCCCTACTCAACTCAAACCCTACCTACAATCTCAACCAAAACCCCAATCCAAACCCAAATCCCTACTGAAACCCTAACCCAAACACAAATACAAACCCCCACTAATACCCTAAAACAAATGCCCACTGAAACCCTAACCCAAACTCAAATACAAACCCACACTAATACCCTAACCCAAATCCCCACCGAAACCCTAAACCATACTCAAATGCAAACCCCCACTAATGCCATGACCCAAATCCCCATGAAAACCCTAATCCAAACTCAAATACAAACTCCCACTAATGCAATGACCCAAATCCCCAGGAAAACCCTAAGCCAAACTCAAATACAAACTCCCACTAATGCCATGACTCAAATCCCCACGAAAACCCTAACCCAAACTCAAATACAAACCCCCACTAATGCCATGACCCAAATCCACACCGAAATCCTAACCCATACTCAAATACAAACCCTCGCTAATACCATGACCCAAATCCCCACCAAAATCCTAACCCATACTCAAATACAAACCCCCGCTAATACCATGACCCAAATCCCCAGAAAAACCCTAACCCAAACTCAAAAACAAACTCCCGCTAATACCATGACCCAAACCCCCACAAAAACCCTAACCCATACTCAAATACAAACCCCCGCTAATTCTATGACCCAAATCCCCATGAAGACCCTAACCCAAACTCAAATACAAACCCCTGCTAATGCCATGACCCAAATCCCCACTGAAACCCTAACGCAAACTCAAATACAAACCCCCACTAATGCCCAAACCCAAACTCACCTAGAAACCCCTACCAATACCCTGACCCAAATCCGCACCAAAACTCAAACCCCCACCAACACCCTAACCCAAACTCAAATACAAACCCCCACTAATACCCTAACCCAAATCCCCACCAAAACCCTAACCCAAACTCAAACCCAAATCCCCACTGAAACCCTAACCCAAACCTCACTAATCTCCTCATCAAAACCCTCCCAAAGAACCAGACCTTCTCTGCCTCGCAGGGCCAAGCTCGCTCCTGCTGTTCTCCCCCCTGCACCACCACCACCACCACCACCACCTACTTTAATCATCCCAACTATTTTTTCAAGAGGCGGGCCCAGCCACCGAGATTCACGGGTCCGCCTTCCGGTCCTCACAGCAGCATGCATTGTCCAGCTCACCCAAGAGCTCGGCCACCGAACACAGGGACAGACCGCCGAATGGCTGCTCAGGCAGGCCGAACCCATTATTGCCACCACTTCCCCGGGCTCAGCTTCTACCCCTCTAGGTCTTCTTTCTTCCTCTACTTCTTCCTGTGTGGTGTATAAGTGTATTTGTGCTGTTTTGTTTATGTTTTGAAACTGCTATTTTCACCCCTTGTTTTGATATGGCACCCTTAAACTTTATTTTACAAGGGTTTTGTTAATGAGTAACTTCATTTTACACATGTTTTGAGACCTCTAAAGGTATCAAAACATGTGTAAAATGATTGCAAAATGAAGTTTCCAATGCAACCCATTTTATAAGGATTAAAGACTATCTGGGTGGCGTCCAAGTTATGAAATTTTCGACTGGTAGTACTGAAAACCAAGGTGGCTGAAAAGTGGCGCCGTGCTATCTTTTCCAAACTAAATATAGTTTTGTCCTCGAGTCAAATAAAGCACAACGAGATTTCTTCTTCATCTCCTGTCAGTTTTCATCCAAGAGAAGAGGAAGAGGAAGAGGAAGAGGAAGAGGAAGAAAAGGAATACGAAGAAGAAGAAGAAAAAGAGGAAAAAGAAGAATCGGTGTTGGATAAAAGGAAGGCATTGAAAAAAATGGAAGGTGCCAAACAAGATGAAAAAGAAGGTTAAGAAGAAAAAAGAAGAAGAATCAACACCGGAAAAAATGAATGGCACTAGAAAAAATGGATGACGTCGGAAAAAAAATAGAAAATAAGAGGAAAAAGGAAAAAAGAGAAAAATTGACGCAAAAAAAATGGAAGGCACAGCAGAAACTGGAAGACGCTGGAAAAAATGGAAAAGAAGAACTACTCGGGGTCATCTTGGTTTGACTCGGTATAATCTTGGTGTGACTCGGGGTCATCTTGGTTTGCAAGGATGGAAAACTAGCTTCTTTGAGCAATATGCACATTTTTGCCGTTATCAGCTTGAAGCTGGGTACCCTTTTAAGATTTTCCTTAACTTCCTGCTTCAGGTGATTGTTAATTTAATTTTTGAGTTTCTCAAATTGCAAAGAATTTCTCATAGGATGAATAAAACATAATATCCTATTGTATTTGTAGAGGAAAACTCAAATCCTTTAGGCCCTGTTTGGATTGCAAGAAAAACAATTCTAATGGAAAAAAATTTCTTGTGAAAAAGTTCCATTCCTCAATTTAGAGGGAAATAATATGATTATGGTTATTTTAGAGGGATATCATCATGAATTGAAGGTTCCTCTAAGTAAAATTGAATAGAGCTGGTTCAAGTTATCATTTTTCCTGTGTAAAAAAAGTCGGAACTTTTAAAAACTTTGCCCTTTCCAAATTTTTTGAAAAAAATTCCTGCAATCCAAAACAAGGCCTTATGTATAACTGCAGGGCCTGCTTCAGTAAGGGAAAGGCAGAAGGAAGATAGCACTGAGAAGCAAAACTTGAGACACTGTTCTGTTTCATCAGGTAGTGAACTTAAAGCAGATGTTTTGTCAATTAATGATTTGGCGCATCACAGGGGAACTCATGACTTACGTGAAATTGCAGGCGAAAATAAGAGGAATCAGGCCAATCGTAGTCAGGAGGCCTTGGAGCAGAAAGATCTGGGCCTTATAAAGGACGCATAAATTGATCAAATGCATGAGAAGGATCCAAGCATTAAAGGTACAGAAATTGATCAGTTTGAGAAAAACAGTCAGGAAAATTTGGAGGGCATTAATCCAAGCGTTCAACATGAGAATGGAAGAATTGGTCAGTATGAGAAGAAAAGAAAACACAACGCCATATCTTTAGAAAATAATATGGTGGCTTCAGAGGAAGAAATTCTCAGCACATCTTTTCAAGCTATTGAATCTGTTTCGGCCAATCCTCTTGATGTCACGGGACTTTCACCACTCGACCGCATAAACTACTTGATTTCAACACTCCATGAATCCATTCTACACCAACCCTCTTCAGATGAGACTCCCTCAATGCAGAGTTTAGTAACTTCTAACATTACCCAGACCCAAGATACACTACAGGCAGTGAAAGATGCATGTTCTGAGGGTTTGAGTCATTTGGCTTCTTCGGTACATCAAACGCATTTAAGGGGATTACTTGATGTTCTGCTTGCCCAACCTGGTGAATCTCCCACTCGCAGTGCTAATTTTGAGAAATTTAAAGACCGATTTGATCAGTTAATATCTGAATTCAAAGCCTGCCAGGAGGAGGCTAAGCAAATCGTTGGTTTATTTAGCAATGCAAAAATGGTGCAGGATTCATTAGATATCAAGGAGAAAAAGGTCACTCGACTTCGGTCTGTCGATAAAAGTTGCAATGACACTCTATTGTATGTTAAGGATGACAAAATGAAGGCTCAGCAACGGATAGAAGAATTGCAAAAGGAAATTCGTTTGTTTGACCTACGTCAAGAAGAGATCAAGAAGAACATGATGGCTAATTTAGAAGAAATGAAAAGTTTGTTAGCAGTGATGGAAAAAGATGCCGAAATTCTAAAATGCCACCAGGAGGACAAAGGGAAGTGGAAGTTGAAGGAGGAGCAGGTGATGAGCGCATTGAGGCGGATTAACCAAGAGTGGGAAGAGAGCTTGAAGCTATTAGACTGATTTTAAAACTTTAACACTCATTTTTGGTCTTTTTCAGACCAGGGTCTGTAATTTGGCCATAAGGCCATTTACTATTTTTCTTTCTTTTCTTTCGCTTTGGATAGTCAGGGTACTACTTTTACTTTCGTCGGTCTGCTAGCAAGGCCCTTTTATTTTAGTTTAAATGGTATGGTTTGATATCTCCATGGCCCTCCCACAAAGCAGGATACTATGATTAGAGAAATTTTGTGTTACTTGATCGATCGTCAACTCTACGATCCTGATTTCTGAGGTGATGTGCACCTCTCTTCAATATTTCATTTTCACTATCACTACTGGTTACCTCATCTTCTTGTTTGCTTCCCATGAAGCATTTTTTTGGCATTTTTCTCATTCGAGCTTGATGATGATGCTTTGCTTCCAAGCTCATCCTATGACATGCCTTTCATTCTTCTTCTTCTCGTTCTTGTCTTTCGAGGAGGTGGTCTTGTTGAGAGGGCAATTGAGCTTAATATGGCTCCGCATCTTGCACTTGTAATACCGAACCTCGTCTTTATTTTCTTCTTTTTATTTTCCTTCTCTTTCTCTCTCCATATTTTGTTGAATTTTCTAAGGATTTCTTCTTCACTATTGGCGTCACTTGATGAGGAGGATTTGAATGCTATTGTCCCTTTCGCCTTCCCCTTCTTCTCTTCTTCACGGTTATCGACAATGATCTCATGTGTGATGAGAGATCCGATCAACTCCTCCAAGGAGAGCTTAGTGAGATCTTTTGCCTTTCGGATGGCGGTCACTTTCGGATCCCAACTAGAAGGTAGTGCTTTCAATACTTTGTTCACTAAGTCAAGATTAGTACATTCCCTCCAAGAGATTTTAGCTCGTTCATAATATTAGTGAACCTTGTAAACGTTCCAGAAATAGTTTTATGTTCTATTTTAAATAATTCATACTTGTGAATGACCAAGTTTATTTTGGATTCTTTTACTTGATTTGTCCCTTCATGGGTGGCTTCAAGTGTATCCCAAATAATCTTAGCATTTTCACACATTAAAATTCGATTAAATTCCACCGGGGATAATGCACAAAATTAAGCATTTATAGCATTGGAGTTTAAAGTAGCTTGTCTTTTCTCCTCACTACTCCATTCTTAAAATGGTTAGGAAGGCAAGGTGTATCCCTTTTTAACTATTTCTCAAATTTCAAAATATATCGATTGTATATAGATTCTCTTATGGCCTTTCAATGCCTGTTAAAAAATAGAGGTCTAACAGTAGAATGGCCCTCGGCAAAGCCGGATGTGGTTTCCATTTTACTCTCAGACGGGATTAGCTAAAACAAGAGCCCAAAGCTCTGATTCCAATTAAAACTTAAGAACAAATAAGAAATTAAACACTTGGAAGATAAAAATTGCACAAAGAGATAAAAAAGAGAGTAGGAAAGAGTGCGCCAATTTTATAGTGGTTCGGCCCAATATCGGCCTACATCCACTCTCACGAAGATGCCCCTTCTCCGTGCCTCACTCTCCCAGACTTCTTACGAGTGAAGTCCAAACCGTTACAAGCTTTTCTCCATGAGGTTGAATTTGTGCCTCGTCCACTAATCCAAGCTTTATACCCAAGCTTGACTCCAAGGGTTGATACGGTGCCCTCCACCAAGTACAAAGAAAATGTACAATAGCATTCTCAAAGGCAAATTTATAATGGAAGCTCTCTCAAACAAAAACAAGAAAGATTACAATTGAATCCTAAGTCTAATGTCTCAAATTATATTCAAATAGAGGCACAAAAGGTTTTCTTACAAAAATATATATCAAAGGTCTTAGAAGTGTTCCATTGAGGGTTTAGGGACTTAGACCCGTTTACATAGAGCCAAGAACCCAAAACTAGCTGTTTCAAAGCTACAACGGGCAACTTGGTAGCACCTAAGTTGCACCGTGGTTCACCAACCATTTTATCGTTGGAAACTAATCGTTGCCAGAAATTGTGATGCAACCCAGATTATAGAGCACAAATTCAAGAAGAGGAATGCCAATCTCAAAGTCATCAAGAGAAGGAATGACTGACCTTCTGGGAACTTCAACTGCTGTCATTGACCAAGTGGCAAAAGATTTGTTTGGTCTTTGTTATATCAAAGGAATATTGTCTTCCTATTTCAAAATAATTCCTTCGGACCAACCTATTTTCGTTAATGTTGTTGGTACGTTTATCTTTTAGCTTTCGTGGTCTAGAAAGAGCTTTGCAGGTGTAAAGTTTAGTACCTATAAGCTCGGCCATGCTTTATTCAGTTTGGTTAGGAGACTCTTCCTTGCTGAGATTGACTTCGACCTCGACTACAATAATTTCATAATTGGGTTCACCATAGTAGGTGTCACGGTGCAACTCATGCAAAATCAAAATTTCTTTGATAAAGGGGCTGTCCGTGATGGCCTAGCACAATGCTAGTCAAGCCAACCAAGTTTGCACACACAAAGATCACACAACAACACAACACTAGGGACTTTTTAACGTGGTTCGGCCAAATCTCTGCCTACTCCACGAATTTCACTATTGCCATAGTACATACAAAGGAAACTCAGAACAACAGTTGCCTATCTGTTGCTTATATGTTGCCTTCTGTTTCCTATCTGCAGTGGGCATTTTGCTCATAAAACGCCCATTGCATTCAATTTTCCACAATCCGTGTGCTTAAGTACAAACAAATAACAAGCCAACATGTGGCATAACCAACTACCCATGATGTGAGCACAACAGCCACAAGCATTGCCTTCACATTGTGCAAGCCAATGCCAATCTGCCAAGTGGGCAATCCAGTGCCCAAACCACCCAAGTTGCCTTTTGTGTTGCCTTCCTTGTTCCATGCCTTTGCACCACGTCCAAGCATGCCTTGGTTTTAATTGTAACCATTGCCTCCATTTGCAAACACGCCCATGTGTTGCCAAATGTCATGCGCACACTGGTGCGTTTGGTTTTGCCTATGCCCACCAATGAGTGCCCACTAGTCAGTGCCCACCAATCCAGTGCCTACGAATCTAGTGCCCACTAGTCAGTGCCCACCAATCCAGTGCCTACGAATCCAGTGCGCACCGATCCAGTGCCCAATGATCCAGCGCCCACCGATCTAGTGCCCAACTAGTCCAGTGCCCAACCAGTACCCAATCAGTGCCCACCGATCCACACTTGTGTTAGGTTAGGTTCCACTAATGATCCAGTGCCCAATAATGCTTGCCCATGCAAGCTGAGCATAGCCCACGCCTATGCTCTATGCCATGCCAAAGCTTTGGTCCCATGGCCTTTTTCCCACCTTGATGTTCTAAGTGCACATTGGCAAGGGTGCAAGGTGTCACCACAAGCCAATGTGTGTGCCAAAACTTTAAGGGACTGACAGTAGGTCTCTTTTGATGGAATTTTCTTTTATTCTTCTTCCTTAATCAGGCGTGAGAAGCCAAGTGATAAGATCTAAAAATTCTTGACATGTCAACTTTTTCCTTGATCCCAAACTGAGTTCGTTTTGGGCCATTTTTTTATGTAATTGGCCTGTTGATGCCGAGCCTAGCCTAGCTAGATCCATAATGGTTACTTCTGGCCCAGTTCGGTAAAACTGGGAATGGTAGACATATTTTGTGTTTGTCCACTTTTCAATACTATTGGGTGACAAACTAATGTCCCAATTAAACCTGCGACAATTGGGAAATAACAAGTTTGTACACTTCATGGCTTGCTCTTCACACAAGACTTTGAAACGGCCTACATGCTTGACGGTAGACTGATCGCTTTCCTCAAAAAACAGTAGAAATTCAGGAACCCTGAATCCCCGAGGGTATGGGTAGCAAGCATCATACCAGTCAGGATACGGTTTCCGATATATCTGCCTATTTGTCGGTCTGAACGGTCCGAGTTGTTGTATCATTTTCGTAACCCGATCTCTATTCAGGCCGACGTACTAGGGAATGTAATTATCCTAGACGAGAGGTTGGTTAGGACCAAGTCTAGGATTAGGCGGCACGGTTTGTCAAACGGCTTCAACAAGTGGTGCACTGGTAGGATTTACTTGGGGTTCTGTGGTTGTGCACGAGGATGGTTTTGGTTCTCGTTTCTGTTATTATTCCCCTGAAAACCAGTTCCATCATGGACTTGTAAACCACCGTTAGAATTGTTGAGGCGGTGGTAGTTTATGCTTGAAGCATTACGCCTGAGGCATCAAAGTAGAATGCCAGACACGTTGCCTCTAGCCCCTATTTATACTCTGTATAAATATTAAAGGGATAAGGATGAGAAATAAGAGAGGAGGTTATGGGCTTCAGTCCATATGGGCCCATACACCTAATCCATTATCTATGGGCTTATATTAGAACATATATCCAACAATCTCCTCCTTATGTTCTACATATAGCATGATCCATAGATAGATAGTGTGATGTCCAAACAAAATTATTGAACTATCCACATCACCATATCATAAAAGATCTGTAATCCATATGAAAACATGAATTATCACATATGAATTTCATTAAAATGAATTCAATCATTTGTGTAAAACATAAATTACACATATGAAAGTATCTAGTTCTACCATAAGAAGAACTTAGTACAATCCTCAAATGGCTGAAAAAGTATCAGTATCACTCTCACCATAAGCATCATTGTCAAGTTTCAATAAAGAACAAGACCAACATGACTTCTTTTGCATTGTTAAAGAACTATTTCATCATTGTCAAGTTTCAACAAAGAACAAGACCAAAATAGTTTCTTTTGCAAAGAACCATTTCATGTTTCCATAGAATATTAAGTCATCTTATCTATATTTGAGTCAAGTTGAATCATCAAGTGTGGAATGTTCAACCCTTCCCAAACAGGATAACCAAGTTTGAGTTAAGTTGTATCATCAAATGTGGAATGTACAACCTATCTCAAAAGAGGGTATATCATCAAGGGTGGAATGATATACAACAACTTTAAACATTTAAAGAAAACATATCAAGTGCCTATCTTTGGGCCATAAGGGAGATTCAAAAATTCAAACTTAACATGGATAATGTAGATTAAGTCCATAACATGGATAATGTTAGTTAAGTCCTGTCCACATAGATTTTAACCTATAAGTTAAGTCCTGTATACAGAAACTTTAACCAAGTGAAGTTCTGTTCACATAGACTGTAATCTATAAGTTAAGTCTTGTCTTACATAGACTTTAACTTCATCTCCCTCTGTCTTTACAGACTTTTAATCACATTTCTCTTACAGTTTTGAATAATCGATTTATGTTCAATCTCTTTTGTGAGAGCTTCGGCCTATTATCCTTTGATTTCGTATAAATCAAAGTGATAATCCCGTGTTTTTGAGATAAGTTAGCATGGCATTTTTCAGCCCAAGATATCTCCTCTTACCACTAAAGAGTGAGTTCTTCACAAGCTTGACTATCACAGAACACACTTAAGGAACTAATCCTTAACCGGGTCAGTGGAACATCCATAACCATAATTAGATTCTCTATCTCTTTAACTTCATTTGCAACTGAAGTTAGAGCATAAAGTTCTAATTCGACTTCTGCACAACAGCAACAGATTTGATGTCCCCTGATTCTGATCCCCATGATGCATCAGAATATTCTTCCACAACAAGTGGGTGGCCACCAAAGTTTTGAGCACACACTTGAGTACCCTCTTCAGGTATATCATCAGCCTCATAAGGGCATCCCTATACTCATGGCCAGGATTGCTAGTCTAAGGACTCAGCATGCCAACTATAAAGGCTATGTTTGGTCTAGTGCAACACTTAACATACATGAGACTACCAATCAGTTGAGAATAATCTAATTGATTCACACACTGTCTCTGCCATAAAGATCAGCTTCTTGGTACAATCACAGGTGTCTCAATCGGTTTGCACTCACTACATCCCCAAATAGAAAGTAATTTTTTAATATAATGGGCTAGGCTAAGGGTGATTCCTTGCCTTTCAAAAAATTAATTTCATACCAAGAATGGTGTGTTAACACCGAGGTCTATTATGTTGAATTCTTTACTTAAGGTTAGTTTCACATTACTCATCACAGAGAGAGATTGGAAACAAGAATCAACATCTATCAACATCTACATACAAGCAAATAATCATGACCTTATTCGACACAAAAGGATAGTAAAGGTATTTATTCGAGTAACTGGTCAGAAAACTCAAAGCTCTTTACTACTTTGTCAAATTTCTGACATCACAATTTAGGTGCTTATATAAGACCAATATAAGGATTTTTATGTCATAACATCCATATAAACTTTGTATAATCACATACAAATATCTTACAGCCCACAGTATTAGCCCCATTTGGCAAATCGACTGGCTGCCAAGTTAGATAACCAACAGAGAGCTCATTCTATCATGAATGGCTTCTGCCCACATTAAAGAGTTCCTAGATCTCATCACTTCCTGATAGGATGATGGATCATTCTCCATATGGTAGGTCACATAGTCCTCACCATAACCCTTGGATACTCTATCACATAAGCCATAACTCATAAGGAATGGAGGAGCAATTGAGTTTGGCACTTTATTTAGGATGTGACTTGCAACTAAAGCAATTTCTCCCAAAATGCAACCAGGAATGCTAGCTGACAAAACATGGAGTTTAACACTTAAGTTAACGTCCTGTTCTTACACTCAGCTATGCCACATGATTGAGGCGAGTGAGGAGCAGTAGTTTTAAGGATTACGCCCTAAGAGGCACATAATTCCTTAAACCCTGTCATTGTGTATCTTCCTCCTCTTTTATCACTCCTAAACTTACACTTGTCAATACTTAATTGACATATTTAATGGTATATTATGAGTGTTAGTAAGTTTGACCATTTTCTAATAGTTCACATATCCTGATCTGTTGTATAACAACTTATGATCAATACGCATTGAACTAACCTGTCTAATAGTCTCATTTACTAAACTTAAACCAATACATACCATCTATCACATATGCACAACTAAAATAGTATGAGTTAACAAACAAAGTTACTCTACTACACATCCAAAAGTGGAAGTACATATTACAAAATAGTAGAACCTACTTTAACATCTTATAAAGTAAACTGTTCACTTGAAGAAAGGGGCAAGTTCTCAATACCAGTGTGAGTGACCTCCATGTCTACACCACTAGCCACTGAACCAGTCTCCTTTACTTAGGTAACACCAGTGATAAGTTTCTTTGAGTCGCAAATATAACATGGCATGTGGCACCTCTATCAAATCACCAATCTGAAGAAGTACTGGCCTTATCCTTGCCCAATAGGACAGAAAAGCTTTTAGGCTCAGCTTTTTCTACAAACATAGTAGCTTCCTTCTGTGGGGTGTCAGATTTAACCATCTTAGGTAGCCTACATTCTGCAACAAAGTGACTATATCTCCCACAGTTGTAGCTTTTGCCATTCTTTTTCTCAAAGACAGTCGTTTTGGCTTCCAACTTGGGGATATCACCCTTAGGTGACTTGGATTTCTTAGGAAATTGCTTGAGATATATCACCATGTTAGCAGCTGACTGTTGCTGTCTAACCATCTCCAAGTTATTCCTAGTTCTATTCTCATCTTCGATTCGAATGAATCGTTTGAGATTATCCAATCCCACTTGCACCTACAAGAAACGGATCACACGCTTCTATTTTCTCATTGGCTAAATGAGATCTCAAATTCTCTAAATCAGTAACAAGGGGAGTGATTTCCATGTCCTCTTAGAACTTGAAATCCATGAATTTGTCCACTAAATGAGTCTTGAACAATTCCTCCTCCTTTTGGAATTGAGCATCTAAATTATCCCAAATTTATTTAGCAGTAGTAAACTTGCTATAGGTTTCTGCAAGGCGGTCTGAAAAATAATTCAACAAGAAGTCTTTGCAGAAAACTCATCTTGAATACATTGAGATTCCTCAACATCTTCAATCGTATCAGCAAAGGTACTCAAGATGGTGTAGAAAACATTCAAGTATTTCCAGACCAAATTGAATCTTTCGCTTCCAGGAATTAAACTCAGATCTTTCAAACGATTGAAATTTGACCATCCCAAAGGGAACTGCAGTCTTTTCCATTTTAATATTTATGAAAATAAATTGGAAAGAGTGCACCTGATTGGCGAATCGCGAGAACCCAATCCAAGAGTCCAATCCAAGACCCGAACCGCGAGAACCACAACGAACCGCGTGAACCGGGCGAAGAGAAACCCAATCGGCAAGAACCAAATCCAAGAATCGAACCCCCAAATTGTTTGTCTACAAAGTTTCTGCCCAAGAAGACAAGGATCCAAAGCCGTTTCACTTTCGGATCCAATCCACCAAAATTCGATTTTGCGGCCAACACAATTTGCAGCCAAGTTGAAATCCTCCACCAAAAATCTCATGTGAAGAGAGAGATTGCAACGACCACTTTGTAAATATGGAGGATTTCGACACAAGCAAGAATGAGGATTTTGATTTTGTCTTAACAAAACCACTTCAAATACAATGTTTGTTTCTGTGTGAAACGTCCAAAAAACGAACCAGAAACAGAGCAGAGAGAGAGGCAATAGGGTTTGAAGGACTTTCCATTTGATGATGCTACTCTTGTTGAGATTTGAGAAAGAGCATAGCAACACGTCCTTCAACACGTCTCTGTGTGTTGCACACAAGAGAAAATTGCCAATTCGGTAGCTGAATATTCGTGTCTACAAAGCTTGAAAGAACGTGGGTTCTGTTCCAAGCAATTCGACCCAAGATTTCAGCCCAAAGCAAATTGTATTTCAACAAATCCTCCTGATAAGAACGATCTCCCCAAAACCAGTGACTCAAAATAGTAGAATAGCCACCAATAAGAGTCGTTCCCACAAAGAACTCCCAACGGCCAATCTTGATTCGGAAGAAAACCCACGATGTAATCTGTATTCCAACGAGTGTTTCCAATCAAGAATTCCAAATCAATATCTGGGTTGAAGAAACCCACGCCCAAGAGAGAGAAAAGCACACCCAAATTGATTTTATGTTTCCATTTCAATGGCCTCTGTAGATTGAAAAATTGTAGACAATCCCTTTCTTTAATTCAACTCAATGAGCAATTAGTATGTGGGTTTTGTACCCAAATAGGATTCGACAATGGATTTTGCTCCTTTATTTTCACCGACCAAGGGATTGAGAGTAACCCCAATACCAACTGAAGAGAATATATATCGCAATCTCCAATCCAAATTCCCTACAAAAGTGGCGCTAGAAATAGAGAGAAAACCGGCGATAATTTCCCTACAAAATTGGCGCAAGAGAGCCCTATATGACCGGCGATATCACAAAGTGGGTTTGGAGACAGCAGCACAAGCAAATCTATGGCAAAAACCCATCAGGGATGAGAAATCCACGGCTAGATTCCTAAATCCAGCGATGGAAAACAGGGGAAAAAACAAGAGGCGGTGCCATGCTGCTTCAAGAATTGTTGAGGCGGTGGTAGTTTATGCTTGAAGCATTACGCCTGATGCATCAAAGTGGAATGCCAGACACATTGCCTCCGGCCCCTATTTATACTCTGTATAAATATTAAAGGGATAAGGATGAGAAATAAGAGATGAGGTTATGGGCTTCAGTCCATATGGGCCCATACACCTAATCCATTATCTATGGGCTTATATTAGAACATATATCGAACAAGAATCGGTCACACTCTCATTTTTCCTACGACACTAGGGTCCGGTCGATTTGCCACGAATGACCTTACAAGATATTTAGGGATGGTGGGAGAAACGTTGTTAGAAACTGTCACGATTGGTGGAAAATTATGTTCTAACCATGGTTTTAAATTTCGACTGAAATCCGAAATTTCGGACCGGAATTTCGGATTTCGGTGGAGACCGACACCGAAATCGATAAAAACCGAAACGGTCATTTATTTCGACTGAAATTTCAGAATTTCAGTCGAAATTTCAATTTTTCCGAAATTTGACCCAAAAAATCTTTTTTTAAATATTTATTTAATATTAATTTCGGTCGAAATTTCGACCGAAATTTAATATTGAATAAAATATTAGCTTCGGGTTTTGTACCAGATTTCGACCAAAATTTCAAAATTTGAGGGTCCGAAACCGGTACCGAAACCGAAATTTTAAACCTTGGTTCTAACACCAAATTTTGGCAAGTTTCTCCGGGGCCAAATACTTATGACCCACTATGTTGGCCTCGTGGGAGATGATTTGTCCTAGTTAACATTTGAAACTGGCCGAACCTGATTCTGGCATCTGGTGGGGTAGTAGAACTCGGAACGGAAAATTATGTGTGGCGGTTGTATTAGCACTGTCGATCTTATTCTATTAGAAAGAAAACCTAACTGTCTATCACTTTGTTTGGAAAAATTCTCGCTAGAGGATTGAAAGGGCCTAGTACAACCCTCCATTTTACTACCCTACCAAATGTCAGAAATCTAGTGAGCTACTATATGGGATAACTCATGTGCATTCTCGTCTAGGTGTTGCCTAAACGTCTTGGGAACTCATTTATTTTTCTTGGGCTCTTATGCCTTTATTAGACAAGAAAGACTTTTCTGGAAATGACGTGATGCCAAAGTGAAAGCATTGAATGTAATGTGAACTACCCACGTTGAATGTCGATGTGCACATAACGCAAACTATGGCATTGATGCATGCAGAATGCAAACACTCAACAGGTATTCGATTAACTCTCTAACTAAACGACACTAGAAGATGAATCTATTCCATCATGTCTTTAATTCGGGAGATGAGAAGATGAATCAATTCTATCATGTCTTTAATTCGGGAGATAAGCTATACCTACTGAAAAGTTAAATTACAGTGTGGAAATGTAAAGATAAATGTGATTGCTAGGATATGCTTGAAGTTGATTCTGAGACCTCTTCTTCTGTTGCAGTCGTTCCATTTTACAACTTCCATTTGTAACTGCTCACTACTGTCTCACGTTCTTTATGAAGGAACTCGCAATAACCACACACACTTCCGCTTTGAATTTTACACCTTCCATTATTTGAGAGTAGCTCCTATTTCCATCTTGAGGGGAAAATAACAGCTAGCGTACAGCTACTTTGAGTACAAAGTCCTTAGGATATGGGTCCAATGAGACCATTTGGATTCAGTTCCTAATAATAAGAGGTGCAACTCGGGTTGGATTGGCCTCAACCCGACCCGACCCAAGGAACCCATTTTTCCAACCCGACGAGGTTCAACCCGACCTGACCCGAGGAACCCATTTTTCCGAGCCGACCCCGACTTCAACCCGATCCGACCCAACCTGAGTTTTTAAGCTTAAAAATATAAAAAATTGTAAAAAATGTCAGGACAGGTTGCCAAACCCTCAACCCGAACCCGAATCCGACCCAACCTTTTTCGGGTTGAACCCGACCCGAGTTGCACCCCTAGTTCCTATGTCTAAATGCGGTTCATTAATTTGGATCCTTTGTGGATTGGAGCGTCTCGGTCCACTGACAGACCATTTTGAGCTTGACCTTTTGGTGGCTGTTCCATTCTCTTAAACCCCACTCCAGAAAAGGACTGTAAAGCTGAAACACTCAAATACTCAATCCCTTCATTGTAAAGCTGAAAACCTCAATCCCACTTCCCTTCTCTCCTTGTACCAAAATCTAAACACTTGTTTCTACCATGCGAGCAAAGCTCACTCCCCGCCGCGCCTCTCCCTCCGAATTCCCAACTCCACCCCCCTCCGAAACCCTAGAAGACCCATACTCAACTGAAACAACAGACCCAATCTTAACCGAAACCCCAATCCAAACCCAAATCCCAATCCACACCCAAATCCCCTCCGAAACCCTAATCCAAAACCCCACCAAAACCCTAGACCCATACTCAACTGAAACCCTAGGCCAAATCTCAACTGAAACGCCAATCCAAATCCAAATCCCCACCGAAACCCCAATCCAAATCCAAACCCCCACCCTAACCCCACCAATCTCCGCATCAAAACCTTCCCCAAGAACCAGACCTTCTCTCCCTCGCAAGGCCAAGCTCCCTCCTCCTCCTCCTCCTCCACCACCACCAGCTCCTCCTGCTCATGTTTCTTCTTCTTTTTCTCTTTCAATCGACCCTACTACTACTTTTTCGAGTGGCGGGCGGGGCCGACACATCAAGGTGAACGGCCGAGATCGGCGCGTCCGCCTCCCGGTCCTCACAGCTGCACGCCTTTTCCAGCTCACCCGAGAGCTCGGCCACCGATCTGATGGCCAGACCGTCGAATGGCTGCTCAGGCAGGCCGAACCCATTATCGCTGCCGCTTTGCCGGGCTCAGTTTCTGCTTCTCCAGGTTCGGTTTCTTCCTGTATAGTGTATTTGTACTGTTTTGTTTATGTTTTGAAACTGATATTTTCACCCCTCTTTTTTATACTATGATGTGAATCCATGAAAACCAATGGATAAATAGAGACAAACAATAGATAATCAAGATCAAGATCAATGAAGATTAAGATAAAGGAGGGTAATAGGGGTAGAAAGAGGATGTGGTTTATGAACCCAACCGAAAAGGGTGAAAAGGAGAGACAAAAATGAAGGGAAAAATAGAAAGAGAGAGAAGTGAAAAGAAGAAAGTGGAATCAGAGTTTCGGGATAGAAAACTACGATGGCCAGATTTTTATTCATTCCATCATTGCATTGTATCCCCGAAAATTGCCCTGAGGCTCCATATATATAAGAAGGATGTTGCTAGGGACCATCGCAGAAGGCATCTCGCGGAACGGCTGTTGCATGAGAGTGCAGCCACATGGCATCGAACCAAGGGGTTCCTTCATGGCATCAAACCAAGGGGTTCCTAAGCACCACGCCTTAGGGATGATCAAGTTTACTTCGGCAAGGACTAGACATCACATCCACACAAGAGAAGAAGCTTTCAAAATCTCTGTTCATTCATCTGTTTAATCTTTCATTTCATCGTGGCTAAAGGAAAAGACCCCTGAGGCTACAAATATATAAGAAAAGAAAGAGAACCAGAAAATCCTAAAACCATAAACAAAAAGAAACACTTTTGGACTAAAATACCTTCTAATGACGTGAAACCTTGCTCCCACTTAAAAATCCCGTAATACATGTGTGGGGACTATTTAAAACACTCACAACTTGGAAAACTTAAGTGATTTTGATGGGAAAAGATTATGGTACCCCTTCTATAACTTAACAGTCTTAAGAGGCACCTAAAAGTTAAAATTTGGACCTTAGGATGGTCCCCATCGCACCATGTGGGTGAAAATTTCAATGCTCACTGCATTGAAAAACTAAACCCATGCTGAGATAGAGCACTCATTGTGTAAGCCTGCAGTAGATGCTGGATGTGAATTCATGAAGGAGGTGTTCAAGGTGCCAAATTGATGCATTTTGTCTGAAATGGTTTACTGACAAGCATGCTTTTAAATTTCAGCCGAAATCCGAAATTTTGGTTTCACTTTGGACCGAAACCGAAATTTCGCGAAATCCAAAATTTTGGATTTCCTAAATTTCGGCCGAAATTTCGAGAAACTGGTTTTTTATTAAAATATAGTATTAATTGTAAATAATAGATTATTACTTTTTTATTGCCGGATTTCGGCTCAAATTTCGGGATTTCGGCCCAAATTTCGGTTCCGGCCAAAGTCCGAAATCGAAATTGAAACTGAATTTTAAATCCATCCTGACAAGTGACAAGCTTATCCTTGAAGAGGAAGGGAAATATGCCTTTTCCAATTTTCATATGGATATTGGGTTTCAGAAAATCTAAACTAATTAATGACCACCCACCACTAAATTTCCACAGTGGAATAAGATGTTGAAATATGATTCTTGAAAATGTCGGTCCCAAGGAAATGTTTCTGCTTACGTTTCTTCATAGTATATGTTTCAATTTTGTGGTACCAGTGTTGTTTCATGGGATATCAGGAGATGTAATGGCTGTATTCCACACTAATGCATGCATGCACATGTAAACTTGTATGAAATTCACCCATTTACTTCTGTTGCACCAATTATAGTTAGTGTCATCTTGAAAACTCTGTTACGTACTATTAGATTTGGTAGACTTAAAACACAACAGAGCAGGTTTGCAATCTGAAGGTTTTAATTCATTTTCTATTATCCGTAGCTTTTTTGAGCAATATGCACATTTATGCCTTACCAACTTGAAGCTGGGTACCCTTTTAAGATCTTGCATTAACTTCCCGATTCAGGTGATTGTAAATTTAAGTTTAAGTCTCTCAATTTGCAAAGAATGGCTCAAAGGATGACTCAAACACGATATCCTATTGCATTTTGTAGAGGAAAACTCAAATCGTTTATTTATACCTGCAGGGCCTGCTCCAAAAAGGGGGAGGCGGAAGAAAAACACCAATGAGAAGCAAAACTTGAGACACTCTTCTGTTTCATCAGGTAATGAACTTAAAGCGAGTGTTGTTTTTTCAGTTAATGATTTGGGGCATCCGAGGGGAACTCATGATTTATTTGAAATTGCAGGGACGAATAGGAGGAAGCGGGCCAATCTTAGTCAAGTGGCCTTGGTAGATGATGATCCGAGCCTTATAAAAGAAGCAGAAATTGATCAATACATGGATGCCTTGGATGAGAAAGCTCCCAGCCTTATATTTAAGGGTTCAGAAATCGATCAGTTTAAGAAAAACAGTCAGGAAAATTTAGAGGGCATTAAGGAAAGCGTTCAACTGGATCATCATGCAGGAATTGATCAGTATGAGGAGGAGAACCAAGCCATATCTTTAGAAAATAATATGGTGGCATCTGAGGAAGAAATTCTCAGCACATCTTTTCGAGTTACTGATCTGTTTTGACAGAAGTGTGAAGACCATGGTGATCAATTTCGGATCCCAGAATCTCTGTTTAATGTACCTGTGGGGCCTGGAAATCATCATGCACTATTCAAGGGTAATGATCAGATATTGCTAGCTGAGGTGAAATTGATTTCGAGTTGTTCAAGGTGAATAATATTTCCGACCCATTGCATACAAATTAGAATGACAATCTCTTCCTAGAATAATATCGAACCAATTGAAGAGGATGATTACGCATCCTAATTACAAGTTGTACAAAATGTTATTTAAGTCCACGTGTAACCATTTCACCTAGCACCATGTTTAGAAGAACGAAAAGGATTCAAATGTGTTACTAGGGGAAGTGAAATGAGATGTTACGGTGAAAAAACTGTGAAGTATCTTTAACTAGTTGCTTGAATGAAGAAATTATGCCTTCATCAATTACATTTTGTCAGTGATGTCTGTCTTATCAGAATACTGTTGCTTTTCTTACTAGTAGTGACAAGCATGCAAGTTGCTTGAAACTCTGGTGAAAATTGTCTTCTTTAATTCTTCAACTGCCAAGTGCTAATATCAACCAGTATCTTCTATGTCAGTTTTCAGAGGCACTTATGTGATGATTTCCCAAGTTGTGCGTTGGGGTATTTGATATGGGTTTTGGCCTAATACAGAGTTGGGACTGGGGTATCAATCGTGTCAATGCCTTTGACCCTTGTTTCTTTTCATTTGGGCTCCTTTACCAGATTAATTCTTTTTTCTTTTTCTTTTTTTCATTTTCTATAGAGTAATTGCTTTTCTCCTTCCACAGCTTTTTATGTGTCTCTGATAATGCATATGTTCCTTAATTCTCTGCAGAAATGCTTTGATGTTTTGGTTAATTTACTTCTGGGAGATGCGAAATGCAATTTTTTTTCAAGGTTCCCACTGTGGAGACACTACTGTGATAACATCCCAGTCGATGTCCTAACCATTTTACCAATGGACTTGAATGACTTGTACAATGCCTTCTTAACCGTCCATTTGCAGGAGACCATTCGAACGTCGCTGCCTGGGTTTTCAATGTCATGAACTGCATTTGAGACTCATCACTTTGCATAGGGCCTCTAGATGTAAAAGAGAAGAATATGTAGAAATTGGATCCAACTGCTTACAATTGATAAAAAGTTCACGTGCTTCGGAGAACTTAAACCCTAGATAATTACACTCAGTGGAAGCTGGCCAAAATTGTGACAGTAAGTGTCATTTCCCAAGCCATTTTCTGTTTTCAGATTATCAGAGTGAAAATTTCAATCTTGGGGCTCTGAGTAGATTAATTGATTGCATTGGTATGCTGAATTTTTTTCCTATTGTGACTGCTAATGATCAGGTTTTGAACTTTTTAATTATTGTTTTTGTTGCCATTTGTTTATTTCTGGCATAATTTAGAACTTATCTGTCTTCGTTAGGCTAGGCCCTTAAACCACTTGGGATCTTAACATTCTACCACACCCCAACAGCTGACGTGACGGATTTCACTCGGGTTGCTCATTTCATCGCTGGCCCAGTCTGTGATGGCTTTCACTATGATTGGTTGCTCAAGGTAGCCTTTTTCACAGGTCATCCCTTTCTTCAGCCACCCCATTGTGGGACTGCTCACATTATGATTGATTAAGGTTAGTCATTGTAACCTTTTGAGTTTATGTTTAACCTTTGAGTCGGTGTTCGGGGACAACCTGTCCCCTTGTTTGTAATCTTCTGTTTATCGATATGAAATCTTTTATCTTTAAAAAAAAAGTAAAAGTAAGTCATTTTTACATGTCATCCTTTCATGACTATGGTTGAAGAGTTCTAATGTTTTCTGAGTGATTCTTCTGCTGTTGTCCGGACGACTGAGAGGTGACAAGGCAAGCTGTCTGGATGGGACCAAAAAACACTAGGTTGATCTGGTAACTCATTTGGATGACTTGATTTTCTCATATATTAAGTCTTTTTATTTTATTTTATTGTTTTGATGTTTTTGGGTTGTGTTTTTTTTTTCAAATGGAGCTCAATTTCTTGTCTACCATCCAAACATAGTTTCAATTCCTATTGATTGATTCACCTAGAATTGGATTTTCAGTCATCATACGGTGATGATTTATGGGAAACACGGCCTACTTATTTATTTGGGGGGAGGGAGGCATTTTTTCAATGTATTTTACTGAGCTGGTTGCAGCTTGAATCGGATTGACGCAACCCAGTTTTAGTTCTCAGTTAGGTTGGACTGGGTCAACTTGGGGCCTTACTGGGGTCAAAGATGCACACCCCAATTGGAATTCAGGTTGGGTTTGGGTTGAGCATGGAGGAACCTGATTTAAATCATCTAGATGAGTCCTATCATACGATTTATGTATAATTTAAACTCGGACTTTTAAAAATACAAGTAAATGAGGTAAAG